>NW_010183585.1:13971-39747 GCF_000695765.1 Mesitornis unicolor
ATTTTTAAGAAGCCAGGAGTTTCTCTCTAAAATCTCTTTCTTGCCTCATTATTTCCTGGCGATTCTGAACTGCTTCTTTGTTTTCTATTCCAAGAGTCTGGAATGCCTTGATATTTCTCATTCAGTTTTTGAGGAAGAACTGTCTGGCTGTCATGTAAAAGTTTCAGTGTCCTGTTCCAAGTATTTATAATACTTTTATTTAATATTTTAACACACCAGTGTTTCACTTAAAACAATATATCTAGTGTTTTTATAACAGTGGTATGGAGATTTAAGAGAAGTGAAGTGTGTAAGGATATATTGCCTCCCCTTCTACAACTTGCTTCTCTTCGAAGAAAAATGAAAAGAAAGTTGCTTCACACAGTGCAGTTATCCCACAGTAACTGGAAGAATATATTTTTACTAAAATATTTTAGAAGTGTTCAATAATTCCTGAAAGCCAGTCCCTGTAAGTCCACTTTCCACCTGTTGCCCTTCTTTTGCTCTTCTGGACTCATTGCGATAATGAAAAACTTGTCTTGCCCTTGCCCTTTCTTATAATGTGAGTGGTATCTAGCATACTGTATCGACATCAAGACACAGGAAAAAGTCGCACATAAACCTGGAGGTCAGTATGCCCAAGACACACATTTGCATAGGAAAGAACATATCCCTAAAACCCTTTTCTGTCATTCAGTGCTTCAAGCAATTGTGGCAGCCAGGTTGCTGACTTGTAACAGACATCCTACTGTAAAACCTTAAGTGTGCAGGCATGGCACTCAAGGACCACTAAATATCTAGATGAGATCACCAAAAATAGCTTTGTTCATCATCAAATAAAATACAAAGTCCTGAATCTAGTGTGGTTTAGCATGCTAGCTACTCTGCTGAAAAAAAAAACCCACACTTTTTTGTCACGGATAATAAAAGAGGTGTTAATATGTCTTTGTTAAGAAGGACGTTTACATTATGAAAGTGCTTCACAAGAATAGCTTTCAAGCTCCTTTTCCTCTGGGCTTTGGCCTTGAAGCTCCACATAACATGATATCAAAATGAATAATGCTTTAACTTGAAAAAAGTCTCTAAGAAATGCACTATCTTTAAAAAAAAACTTGAACACAATAACCATTCTGACTCTCACACTGTCTCTTTCACAAAAAGCCCTGTGGACAAATCAAAAAGGAAACACTTTCTTCTGCCCATTTCAGGCTACAAACTAGACAACCCCTTTGCTTTTTATTTCGGTTAGCAGCTTGGACTCCCTTACTCCACAACTAACCTGAACAAATATTATGCCTTAGATCATTTCAAGAGAACAAATTCCAAAACAAGCAAAGAAACAATAGACAACTTTTTTTTTCTTATGGAAAAAGTAGATAATTAATTATCCGTTTAAGAAGGATAGATAATAGTTTTCAGGCAATTTTAGCATATAAACAAAAGTACAATTTATATAGATTTTAAGACAGGAAGGAAAAAAAGAAACCCATACACAGTAGTTTCAAACTAGCTTCAGCCCTACTGTGCTGTGTACACAGTGTAATAATATCCTTAGCAAAACAAGGAGTCGTTTATATAGCTTCATGCTGCATAGGAACCCTGTAAATACTGGAATTTTACATAATATAAAAGTGTCACGCTTTATAGAGGGTATTACATACTTTTGCTACCAGGAATGAAGTTTTGTGGTTAGTAAAAATACTCATCTATAGACCTGTTGCTGGTGTTGAGCAATATTGAATTTTAGAATACTTGTTCAAGTTCAGACCATTGCATGTCTCCTGCTAAGCAAAAATTACAGCCTGATGGTAGTACTTCCAAGTGTATAACCTTTTCCAATTCCTTGTGATGATCCCCCAACATGGGCACAGCAAGCGCCTGCTGATTTCATACTTCCTTTGAAAGGGAAGGGAAATAAAAGGCCCCATTACATGCCCATAAGAGCTCTCAAAATCTGTTAAAACTTAGACAGTGGAGGACATCTTACCTGGCAGCCTTGAGGCACGGCTTATGCTGTCTCTCTGCAGGAGGACAGAAAGGTGTTTTCCCTGCATTTCTGCCAGGAGTGCAGTCATCTGCACGTACTGCAGCTTTTGCAGAGTGATCCATCCTGGAACTAGATTTTAATAAGTTTTTCTGTCACTTGTTACATTTTGAGAGCTTCTCTGGGGAGCTCCAGTCTTCTTAAATGCAATGGAGGGGAAAAAAGAACTCTTTGAAGTAAAAAAATTTTGTTAATCAATCTCAGTGATAGAGGCAAATGTGACTGATAAAGAACAAGTTCAGGACTTTGCCAGCTGTTTTGGATCTGCAGATCTCTTGTCATTTTTGGGCATGAACTGTCTGTGGCTAAGAAATTCCTCAGGAAGGCTTGCACTTTTGGTTCATCTGACATATTGTCCTTTAAAAATTTGACTAGAAACCAGTGATTTACAGCCCTTGTACAAGGCATGGTTGTCTCCAAGCAAAAATACCCAAGTGGCTAGAAGGCTGAGGAGAAGGACTGGATTGACTTGTTTGGGAAATCAGGGTACATGCACTGCAGGACCCCCCTGTTGGAAAAGGTGCCAGGCATGAGATCTCCATAACAAGAATGTACTTGGAGGCATATTTACCTGGATACATGCAAGTAGTCATATATTCTTTTTGCACAACGTTTGAGCTATCCAGGCACAGGCTGGCTCAAGGGGCATTTAATTAAGCTGGTATGTTACTGTGTGGACCAGAATGCTCATTAGCTGGTGCCCATGATTGCATTAACATTACTGCCCTATTTTGGCACCAGTTTGGTGGCTTGCCTCCAGCAGGTGCAGTCAGTGCAACAAATATATGAATGTCTCACACTACCAAGAATGATTGGCCCATAGGAGAGGATATTTGAAAGCCTGTGAAGTCCATGAAGAGCAGGGAGGTGCAGATGGTCAGCACCTCTGAAAATCCTGCTACTTATTAGGGTTTCTTACTATGGATCTACATGCCTCATTTTGGGCTTCCTATGTTTATGTTGTTTCCATTTCTTACTTGGGTATCTTCACTGTTTTTCCTGAGCAGATCCTTCTGTTCATCTCTTACTAAAATATTTTGCCTGATATTTACCCCCAAAAAACTGCTATTGCAGAGGAAGAAGAGAGCATCACTATTCCCAAGGGAACATTGTCTTCCCACTATTGTAACAAGATGCTTCTGAGGAAAAACTCAAAATAAGCTGTCTCTTTTTACTTGACACAGCCTTGCATTACACTTTCCTATCTAACACCTATCTCATACTACTCATCTATCTTTGCCTTCCTACCTGCAATGATCTGTCTCCTGTGGATTTTTTGTGAAGTCTTCCCTATACTGACACTAAGAGTTGAGATCACATGAAGTCTGAACATGGCAGACAGACCGTGCAGTCTCACTGTAATCTGTTGCAAAGGGAGAGTAGCTCAGTTTTGTTTTTAAAAACATAAAAAATAGAGAGTTTTAACATAAAACTGAAGAAGACCAGCCCAATTCAAACTAATTGTTGTGCTACATTGTGAAAGATTTTTGGCCCTATCTTCAGGAAGAAAATGTATGGTGAACCCAGCTAATTAGGAGTGTAAGACACTTTCACACAGCGCATTAGGAACTGAATACAGAAACAATGGTGGGTTTTTTTACTTCCATGAGATATTTGGGATCCAAGGAAGCAGGGCTATCCACTCTGTGCTTATGTCGCACTACCTTAGGAGAGGTTCTGGGCCTTGGATCTAGTCCTCTAGTGTAGAGGTACCCATTAGAAATGCCAAGCGTTGTCCCATTCCCAGAGGGTCTGAAAGAGAGATCTTCACATTAGCGTTTGATCTCTAGAGTAAGAGTGTTTACATCAATGTGTGACAGACTCTGTCTATATGAATGTTTGGTTTCCACACAGCATCTTATGGTTGAGTATCAGAATCAGGTTGAGTACTGATAAGCTGGGGCTGACGTAATTTTTTTCAGGATTGGAATGTGAATCTCAGTATGCATTCAACATTAGACTAAGAGACTCAAATCAGTAGATGTTAGGTCCATTATAGCCCTCACTAGCTGTACTACTTTGAGAATTTCTTGATTTTCCCTTATTTTCATTTTTTCAACTGCTGAATAAGAACAATAATCTCTCAGTTAAAGTGCTTTGATAGCTTCTGAATGGAATTTCTGTAAGCACACTGTGGGTTTATTATAATTCTGGACTTTGGATTTTACTCTAGGGAGAGTGCATTAATTATGTAATGCAATCCAAAATATAGCAATGCTAATGGGGCTTAATCTATTAAAATAACTTGAGAGGTATCTTGAGACTCCGAACTTTTGGGCTTCTCCTATACTTTTGAGCTGGCTTAGAGGTGACACAATACGTTTGTTGTGTTCTTCAAGTGCTGGGTTGAACATTGCATGCCCTTGATAACCGTAAGGGTGGGTAAGTGGGGATAAATGTTGTTACTTGCTGAAACAGAACAGGATAACAAGTCTGTGTCTTCTCTGTGTTGGATATGTCTATGGTCATTTCTGTCCTTAGCCTTGTAAGCCACACAGAAAATCTGTCCTCAAATATGGGACCAAGGACCAAGTGGATCCTTCTACGATTGCTGCATTTTTAAAAAGATTTTGACAGGGATGTTCACTTAAGCAAGTAAAGAGGTATCACTAGTTTGCTGTCTGCTATCTAGCAGAAGGTGGTTATAGCTGATAGCTCAAGAAGACCTGGAGTCCTGGGCAAGTCAAGGGAATGTTCAGAAAGACCAAGAAAGATGACCAGAAATTTTGGATATCCTATGCCTTTGCAGTGAGATAAGAAGGGGAATGTGAGCAAGCATTCAGTCTAGAGCATGAACAAGCTTGAATGTCATGAGTTTCCCACTGGCACAGAACAAGGAGAAAGTATTCACTGACTCCTGCAGTCCCAGAGCTGAGGCACAGCAACCAAGAGCATTGTTTCTGAGTGAGAACCTTGCAATGGTCGTAAAACAAAATTCCCAGTCTGAGTGCCCAGAAGTACTGAAAAAACTTAAATCCTACTTCCTTGGCTCAGGTCTGTTTCTGAAACAGTATCTACATGCCTAAGTAAGCATTAAACTGTTCCTAGATTTTTCTGCTTTGCTCTTTTCCTGCATTGTGGACAAATGTGCAAAGCTCCTACAAATAAGATCTTCATTAGCAAGCTGAGATCCCAGAGGTGGAAGACATGGCAAGGAATTACCATGGTCCTAAGGAAGCAAACTGATCCAGTTCCAGAAGACAGTGATGCAGAGACAGAGCATTTGGTTTCATCAAACAAGATGAGTTATTCTCTGCCAGAAGTGTTTCCAAACTTTGAAGGTCACTTCAGTTAATTTTTATTTTTAAACCTAAAAACTTTTGGTTTGAACTAATATCATAAAAATCCTATGTCCAGAGTAGCTTAGGACTAGATATTATGGGAAGTACACACTTTCGAGCTAGCAATGTGAGGTTTTTTAAGAGTAAATGGAGAATGAGAGAGGAAGGCACTTAGTACTAGCACTACCTCATTTGATCCATTTTAGATACTTATTTTAGGATTAATTCACACCTTAGAAATACTTTCCACTGAGAAATCTAGGTGAGTGTCTCAAATATACGCATATATATTTGTACAGAGCAAATTGTCATTGATATGGATTTTCTGTAGCGTTTTTCAGTGTTATAGTCCTTTAGACAGAACTTTCTATATTCCTCTCTCTTTCAGCTGGAGAGTTGCTTTCTGAATGTTGACTATGAAATATAAAATCACTGGGAAAGAAAAGCAAATCAAAATCTGTTTGAACAGCTCTTTAAAATCAAATTAAGATTGTGCTTTCACAAAAAGGTGTTGCTTTAATGGATATTCTAAAAAGGGAGTATTTCTTGGTTTAGTTTGTTAAACAAGTAGTTTTCAGCAGAGAACCCTCTACAACCCACTTAGCAAGAAACAAGGCAATAGAGTTTAGAAAGTGTTTAGTTGAAATGTATTTTCTGTTTCTTTTTTAATTTTAAATTATCTGACAAATACTGTCCACTTGCATAGCAGAGAATCACTTAAAACCACTCCAATTTGTTGAAGTGATAGAAATTTTTAACTGCAATCTCCCTCACATGTACCAATTCATGTTCTTCAACGATGCTAATTTATAATTCCACCTAGAAAACAGTACTTTCCTCCTTGCATACTTCAGATACCAAAGTTGATAAGATAATGAAAAATAGTGTGGGTTTGGGGTTTGGTTTGGTTTGGTTTGGTTTTTTTCCTAATTATATTTCCTTTATGTTTGTGTTTCTAGGATTATACCAGGATAAACTTGCTCCAAGCCAATCATTGTGTGTTTCCTAACTCTTAAGTGTTTGACTTTGCATCCTTAACATTAGGTTATGTCAGTTCTGCATGTAATATACATGCTGTTGACAGTCTGAGTGCTTGCTGAGTAGCTCCCACACACTGGTTCCTGGCCAGTGGAATGAGCTACTTCTTTTTAATGCTTTGAACTTCTTTAAGCTCCTGCTCCTTTCTGTCCCCCGAGATGACACAGCTGGCTGACAAGAGAGAGGTCTCAGCCTCCCTGAGGTGTTCTCGCCAGCCAAGGTTAGGTGCAAGCAACAATCTACATTTTGCCAAAAGCAGAGAGGTGACTTTATGGTGTTTTGACAAAAATGTTAAAATGTGAATTAGTTCAGTTTTGTTATGTGTGGAGCCAGATAAAAGCCCAGTAGGCACTGCGTATTGCTCTAGTAAGCAGCTGGTTCAAACTGAGGAGCATCCATCACCACCCCAGTACCAGTACCAGCACCACCATCCCAAATGGGAACAATCAGTACCATGGATTTCTATACCCTGCTTGGTGTGTGCTTTTTTACCTCTGCTTTCTTTTATTGCTCTTACGTGCTCCATATTCTGATAGCTAGGACATTTGTACATGCATTGCCTGTTATTTGAGAAGGAGGTTCCGCAGGAAAGTCAGTCAGTCCTGGAGGTGTAGGAGTTTTAATAAGTTTGATGCATTAACAACTGCTGTAGAAGCTATAAGCAATATGCACTACTCCCATAATGTTCTTCAAGTTGCAATAACTTTGTTTCTCTGCCTCCCTCAGTGCTCTAACTGCTTGAAGCTGAAATTTTAAAGTAACAACCTCTTACTAAATCATTGCCAAAAATAAGTGTACTACCTACCTTCTTAATGGTCAAAGAGTGCAGCCAAAACCAACAAACCTCTTCACTAAAAGAAAACATGTACACTTTGATATAAACTGTAAGAACATGTTGTCAGCTACTTTCTTAAATACTCTTGTTGGGTTTTTATTTATTTATTTAAAAATGCTGAGCTAAAAATCATCCTGTCTTTCCTTTTCATGAGTAGACCTGTGTATGACAGTGGGCACATCTTCAAAACCCTATGAAGTCCATATATGCTGACAGGAAAGAGGAATATTCTAATATTGGTCACTCTTTTAGTCAGCCTGACCCTTGTCGGTTCCCTTTCTTTTGCTTACAGCTCTCTTGGAGTTTAGAGCAAATTTGGAATGGGAATCCTGGAGATCAAGTTTTGATCATTCATTCAAATGTTGTAAAATGTTGGTTCTGTCTTGTCATATATCCCTTTATCCTGTCTATAAACCACTTTGCAAACTGTGGAAACTCAACTTTCAACGCTAAGTGCTGGAGACCTGCTGTGTCACTAAAGGACAGATCAACACTGGCAGGGCTCTAGGGTTCTTCCATCCTTTCTATGCTCCTCTGGTTTCTTCTGTCAATTCCTGTCAGTGAAGGAGGAACTGAGGTTCAGCTTGTAGGGCCCTTACTTCAGCCAGGAGGAATGTGCTCTGCAAAGTTCAGCCAAGTATGAGCTACCAAGATACAACTCTTTTAAATTGTAAACTTTCAGCCCGCAGCACCTTGTTCCATAGATCTGTAGTACTCAACAAAATGCAGACTTGCTCTTTGCTGGAGAACAGAGCCAATACCACAGAACCACCAAAAGTACTGAAAACGTACCAGAACTATATAGCACATATCTTTTCTTACAATGCTGTGAATGACTGTGGGAGGCTGAAGATGAATTAACCAAATTTCTTATGTAGGAAAAACATTCTGATAGAGTCAACAGTAGTTTTATCTCCACTTGAATTAAATAAACATTATCTTAGTAAATGTTTCTTGCTGATTGCACCAGTTTATTATCCTGCTCAGCTAGATATCAAAGCACTTCAGTGTTTCTCTCAAGCTCATTTACAAGGAAGAATGTTAGGGAGTGAAATAGGCCAGTAAAACTTTTGTGTGTTGAAAGTACTTCATCTATTAATTTAATTTGATTATCACTAGTCAGCACTCAATAGTAGGTTACATATAATATATTTCAAATCCAAATGACTAACTGGTAAATTAAATATTCTAATGTGTTCCGATTCATTTCACTTAGGCATGATTGCCAAACTCCAAGAGTTCAACGAAGACTTTTTTTCAGGATGTGGAATTTTGCAGTAACTTTTCAAAATATGGCAGAAAAGCTACTACTAGGAAATTTGCTTGCAGATTAGAAACATACTGTGGTTTTGTACATTTACTATGGGACATGGTCAGCATCAACCTGGGGGCAGCAGTAATCCCTTTCGGTTAGCCTTCTGGTTTTACAGAACCATAGAATCATTTGGTTGGAAAAGACCTTTAAGATCATCAAGTCCAACAATAAAATTCTTATTCCTTTAAAATTAATTCCTTTAAAAATTAATCCTCACATAGTTGCTGTCCAGGGAAGAGAAATTTTCCACAGATGGATGCAAGAAGTTTGTTTCACAGTAGTATTTTACTTATATTTCTTTTTCTTATTTGAGTCAAGAAGGACATGTTTAACAGCCTTTTGTTCAAGCTGGTAGCTTATGGCAATTTAACCTTCTGTATTATGAAATTTGTGCATCTTTCCTACCATCTGACACCTATAAGGCACAGTGTGCCTTTAGTTTATTCATTACAAAGGTCTTTCCATTTTTGTATAATGTCTGTCCTTTTCATTTTTTTAATCTTGAAAAAATGTACTTTTACATATTTGAATTTAAAAACCAAGGTGTTAAAAAAAAACCAACAAAAAACACAAAAAACTCCAACCAACCAACCAACCAACCAAAAACCAGAAAAAGTGTCCTGTGTGCATTACAGCTTAGAGATAAAAATGGCTAGGTAACAACTACTGCAGTACAATATTCCATCTTTAACAAAGGTTTTTTTCTAACGGTGACAGCAATTGCAGTGTTACAGTTAGGTATGTGCCAGCACTTGGAAGACTCAGTCAAATTTCAGCTATGCTATTGCTTGTGATACTTAGCTTTCAGATTTTTGTGTTTAGAATGATATATCTGACTATGTATTTTTCACTGTGATTGGATCAAGTAAACATGAGATCAAAGTGTTTTGCTGCCATCTCAAGATGTTGCTAAATAGCAACAGAAGCATGGTCTGGAACAGATGGATGTTCTTACTTGTTCAGCAGGTGAGTATTTTCTCTGCAAATGGAAGGCTTCCAGCTCAGCTTTGTAGCACTGCAGCATAGTATAGTGGCAAGTGCAGAATATGGATATCTGTGTGCCTAGCTTACTGAGAAAATAACAAAAAGGAATAACTGGTTCATGCTCAAGAATATTAAGTGTTCAACTAGAGAGGGAAGGTAGCCAGAAAAAAATATCTGAAGGTATCAGAATTGGAGAGAAACAAGTCTAGTAAGATTTCCACTGAGAGATATTTGACTATAGTGTGTTGAATTATTAGCTTGTTAAATTAGTATTATTTTTCAGATAATAATGTTTCACAGAAAAATGCATCCTATTTGGAGGGAAAAAATCCAGAATTCCTGTAAGTTTTCTCTTTTTATGAATGATATTTTTATTGTAAGTTCTTTCTGGTTTTATTTCCTTATTTCAAATTTCCTGGAATAACCACAAATCTGCCTTTGGGTTTTTTAACAGGACTTGTTACTAAAGTGATATAATACAGGGTACTGCAGTTCAGTTCCTGCCTGTTAAAGTTTAATCCTTAGCCATTTAGTTGTTCTGTTACATGCTTGGGACTACTGATATCATAAAGCTATATGGCATCTATTAAAATTAAATTGTAACAGACTGATAGAATATGTCTGAAACACCAGGCAGAGTTAAGACCTTGAGTCTGTGAATAATTACTACCTCAGGCAAGTCAAATGGCTTTCCTCAAACCCCCAGCCTCAGTTCATACTGAAGGCCTGCAAAAGCTCATGGGTAGAGGGAACTGCTGTACTTTTGTGAGAGCTTCATACGACACTGTTTTCTATGTTATTTGTTATTAAAACAATCAAGCAAACCCAACCTCAACATATCTAGGCATAACCTAGGATATGAAAGATCAGTGGGATCCAAAATCTCAGCAAATGAATTCAGGTTCAGAACTGAGCTGCTAAATCAGGACATAGTACAAAGGGTCTCACTATGTATTCAAAGATGTGTAATTGTACACAAGTAGATATACTCAAAGTGAAATCCAGTGAAGATTACTGTAGGAATTATTAGACTACACTGGTACCCAGAATCTTAAAAGAATACATTACTTAAAAAATTAAATAACACTAAATACGATAGCACCTTTACAGTTTTAACAGCAGCAAAGGTATTGGGCAAGGTATACAAGGTATTAGACAGTATTAACTACAGTGAACTGAGGTACAGTGAACTAAATGCTTAGAGATGTCATGCAAGGTGGACCATTTAGAAATATACAGCTTTCTTTTGTGCTGAAAGGTCTATTTGTTTCAGGACTTGATAATTCAGTTTAGCTTTCTGGTTTTAAAGCCTGAAGATATTGGGATCGAAGTACTGCCTTTCACAGTACTCCAAAAAGCAAATTTTTGTGACTTTTTTTTTTTCCTAGTTAGAAGGATATAACATGGTAACTTAATCTAATAGGACTGTACTGATCCTTCCTCCCATAGTGTCTTGGGGGACTGCATTGCATGGTTGCGCTCTCAGTGGCACTGATGCCAACACTGAGCAGATACCATGTCTAAGCAGTTGGAATGTTTGCTTTCGTTGTATTTCCAAAACTTGGTCAAGAATAGCTGGCACGTGTACATACACATATGCCAAATCTATGGAGGAGTGAAAGAACTCTCTGGAAGTTTCACTGGTTTTGTAGCAGGGCTATTTTGTGGCTTACATTGGCTTGTTCTTCTTAATAATTTTTTTCCCCTGCAGGAAAATCTACTCTGGCAGGATAATCTTTCTGCTATCAGAATCATAGCATTTGAGTAGCTGTGGACTTACCAAGAGTGTGGTACCCAAAGTGGTACCACTGAGAGCAGTTTGATGATACCTGTAATAAGGCAAATAGCTTTTTTTAAAGAAGTATCCAAGCCCTCTCAGGAATGAAACAGCACACATTGCTGAGGACAAATACAGAGTACTGTTTCCCAGCCGTCAGTCTTGAAAAGAGCTTTGAATTGCCCTAAAGGAGTAGAAAAAGACTAATGATATAACTTTTAGAAAGAGATTTTTGGGTAAGGACTGAATTCAGTTGAGTTGTCTGTAGCTGGAGGTTTTCATTCTGAACTGAATTGAAAGGCACTGTTGCCTAACCCAAAGGAAAGTGGAGAGGACAGTTGTTCATTGGAATGAGTTTCTCTATTCTTTTGTTTGTTTTCTGCAATAAAGCTTGATTATCCAATTATAATCTATCTTATGGTTTTATTAGTCAAAATGGGAAGTAAATAGAGACATGAAAACCAAGGTAGCAGGACAGAATATGGGAAAGGACACACTTTAAAATTCAGGTAGAAAAGAAACAGTGATAAAACACACCCCAAAATGCTACTGTGGAACTATACTAAGCACGTTGAAGGGCAGGCTTTTTTGAAACACAACAACAAATTTTTTAAGTGGTGTGACTTTACAAAAGGCTGCTTGAAGTATCTGTTTGGTGGAGAAGATAGAAAGTACTACAATGAGTCTGGTACAGCTGCCAGTCAGGACAGTTGAGTATGCATTGCCTGTTGGAGTTACCATCTACAGGACAGATTAATAATAATAATAATAATAATAATAATAACAACAACAACAATAGTAATAGTAGTAGTAGTAATAATAATAATAATAATAATAAGCAGCTTGAATGAATTGAAAGAGGTGGCAACAGTGCCATGAAATAGTATATGCAATAATTCTGATATGCACTACCACTTTTATGAGCCTTGTGCATATTAAGAAACCCAAACCAAACATAGATATTTACATAATAAAACCATTAAGAATAAGAAATGGCTGCTGATTTCATCTGAGTTTGCTGGTACAAATTCAGAGCACCAGCATTCTGATGTCAAAAGGAGAACTAGTTAATTGTTGAGCAGGACATGACTGGATGAGAAACCACATAATATGTGACCTAGAAAATATGATGTTTTTCCACCTAGCCTTGGAAAACATAAAAGCAGAGTTCCTAAGGCAAAAGACACAAACTGGTGTTTCCAGAAGAAATGAGAACTATTTAAATTGACTTTTTAATGCTTCATCTCAGTTTGAGAAAGTATCTTACTGTGCTCTTTTTGCTGCTTTCTGGTTTGTTGTTTTTTTTGTTTGGTTTGCGCTTTGAGGGTCTTTTTTGAGAGTGCACCCCAAGACTGTTATTGTTGAAATACAGGGCTCAGTTTCTAAGAGAAGTAGAGATCCTGGTAGTCTTAATAAACTGGACTCTTGGGCTGTTGTTTGCTGCCACACTATTATTTGCACAGTCATGGCAAAATTTTGAGAAATAGAAATTACATTACTGACAGACGGAATTGTTTCTGTTTAAGGACAGATGCTTTTTATACAGCATTTACTTAAAACTATGGATTTTTTGAATGCTTGTTCATGAAAATTTAAAACAGCAAATTAGCACTTTCTTCATAAAAATGTGCTTCCCTCATTAGAATCTAGTTTTCAGGAACCTCACATACTTATGTAACATAACATGTAACTAAATTAATTCCATAGCCAGCATTTTTAAGACATTCAAATGCCATTTGAGGAAAATAAATACTTCCTCAAATAACTCCAAAAATCCTTGGGCATCCTTTGCTTATAGATGCCTTAGTCTCCCCATCCCTTCCACTCATAAAGATAGTACTGTAAAACTTATATAATGAAAATGCATTTTTTTGTTGTTCCTATAGTAAGACAGAAGCAAGGTATGGAGGAAACTCACTCAGTCATCCTAAAGGTTGAAAAACCCCATAAGAACAGTGGAAGAATAAATAAAATAACAGTGGGGATTCATCATAGTTGTCTGGGCTTCAATTCCCAAGATACACTCCATGCCATGAGTCTGGTTAATGTGCCTTGCATTTTGGTCCCCTGCATCTAGATTGAATTCTGGTAGATGTCAGCTCTCAATACCATAGAAGGTAGCTGGATAAAAATGCCAAATATGAAAATGATGTGCTGAATCAGAAAGGAAACGTTAAGTGAATTAAATATTTCAGCTCAACTGAGAAAACCAATGTTGTTCATTTTTTGGTTAAAAAAAAATATCTTTTTGGCTTTCCTGAAAATTTATTTTTAAAAAATAACTTTCAGTGCAGAAAATTTCAGGTTTGAGAAACAACATTTTATGTTACAGGGGCTACTCAACAAAACATTTCTGTCTAGCTTTAAAATGTTATTCACGTCAAAGTAATTCTTTCTCTGGTAAATGTGATATCCAGTATCATGTCTTAGTTAGCATAGCTAGTTGATACCATTCCTGTAGCAGAAAGCTAGCTTGTATGAATTTTAGCTGACATGAACTTCATGCATGACAAATCCAAAATAGGGCTGACATTCTGCTGGTAAATTTCAGTGGATTGGAAAGATGGTTATGTGTTCTACTATTTCTTTTGTATGATGTATGGATGTATATTGTTTCTTAGTATAAAAAACCAAGCCTTGGCTGGCTAAGTTTAATTTCAGTGAGAGCAACTACCACTGTCTTTGAGAAAAAAACAACACAAAAACATACTTGCTCTCTTCACCTAACTAGTAGATCCCAAGCAAGAGTTAATATTAAATGAGACTTTCAGCCATGTGATAAACAGAAATGAATATGCCTGTGTCATAAGGAACACATTAGTTATATTTGTGAAGTCCAAGTATGTATCTGCTGTAGACAGTAACTCATTTTCCGGTGACTGTCTTATAGGTTTCAGCAGAACATGTGGCTGAAACCCAGTTGGAAGATGCATCATCAGAGTAATTTATAATACGTATGTAGTGTTTATCAGAATATAAATATATAAAAGATAAAACATGCATACAAAAGATAAAACACACAGACAGTTAGGTAAGCTGTGCTGCCTGAAAGCTAAACATCTTCAGAGAGATATATTGTAAGGCAAGTAATTTCAGAACACAAGAAATTATAATCAGATTTATAAAACACTTTTAGATATTGCCATCTTTCATCTCATTGCATTGACTTTCACATGTCTAAAGAGAAGCAATTTTTTTTAATTTTTAAATGCTGATGTAACTCCAGCAGTTAATTGGGAAAGATGAAGAAACACAGGCCACATTGAAAGGAATTAGATAATTGCAAGAGGGAAAAGTGAAATAACTGCCTGTGTGATCATTTCATGTGTTTTCTGGGGATATGTAGTTTTCTTGGTTTTGCTTTCTCTTTCACTCCTTCCCTTACAATTCTTTAATGCCTTATTCTTTTTAGAAAGATGGCAGAAGGCATACTGATTTTTTAAACTTAATGTTTACCTATAAGCAGTGATCAGTACAAGATAGACAAAGGTGACTTTGGTTAAATTATGAGCCTTTGGGCTTCATCCAAGCTCCAGCTCCACAGTTGCATACTCTCTGATAACAGAAGAAAAGGAGAAACTTGATACACTGATCAGCAACCGTTTCTTCCTCCTCTTTTTAGGAAACTCAGCTTTTCTTCGGGGAACACAGCTGTAGCTCATGAAATGGTTGCAGGATGTTGACAGTCAAGTCAGGTGCCATTTTATGCCAGTATTTCCTTACTGCTCAAGCTTGTGAGCAAGTTTTGGTTGAGTTACTTGCTCTTCTTGACCCAGGTAATCTGGATAGCAGTCCAGGTGCTATACAAATGGTGAGTTTGATCTTTTAATATGTGCTTTTAAAATCTTGATGGTATTAGAGCTGTCTTTTGTCTTACCTCTGACCTCAAGAGAACATTAATTTCTCTCTCAAGGCTGGGAAAAATACATAGTCAATGTGAAGTGTTTTATTTCTTTATGCCTTGTAAGGGGGATTCCAGAGAATAGTGTTCAAGAGCCTTGTGTGCCTCTTATTACTTATGTGTGCGCTAATCAGATCCTTTATAGAGGCCTCATTTTATCTTCCTTTGCATTTACATATTGGGATGTCTCCAAGGCCAGTAAGAATGTTACTGAAGAGTAAGTGGTCAAGATATCTTTCATCTATGCTTGAATTTGTTGTTTACTGTCTCTCTTGAATGGTTACATCTCCATCTCTTGGGAAAAATCCACCTACCATTGGTAAGCTGAAAATTAGAACAGAATTGGATTTTTATCTCTTATCTCTTATCTTGCATGTGTTTGTAGCTTGGGATTACGACCAGTTCTGCAGCTATCCTTGGGTGACAATGATCGATCAGTGGCCAGAGTAGCTTTCTTTTGTTTGAACTTGGTTGCAGTTGGTATATGGCCTTCACTCTTGGCTGCCAGATCCCCACCCCTTAATCATGCCTCTCTCATCTGATAATCTGACCACTGTAGGCCTTTCTGCTTGGTGCTATATCTTAACTATATTTGGAAGCAAATATTTGGTAATAAGCTGAAGTCTTTTCCAATCATTATATCATTAAATTTGATAACTCTGAGATTTTCAGCAGATTCTGAGATGTTGGTCTTGCTCTCAAAGTTCCTATATGATTTGATAATTGACTAACCCTCTATGTATCAGCTTTAGATGGAAACGCTGAAGTTGGAATTTCTTTGATTTGAGAGGACCTATGAGCATCTATGGAATCTGGAAAATGTCTTCTGGTCTCATAGGCTTTTTTTCACTTAAGATATCATCAGCAATGTTTGAGGGGAATATTTGCTGTTATTGATTTACAAGAATATCAAATGTGCCCAGATCAGAGGATGCTTGCATCCTGAAGAAGATAAATAAATAATTGTAAATGAAATTGTACAAACGAAAGTATGCTTTAAAATATTTCTTGGACTGCAGCTTTAGAATTGGAGCTATGCTTAACATTCAGCTATGCAGCAGTTTCCTCTTCTTTATAGAGCATAGTCAATATAGCCAACAAAATGTATATGTATATGTGTTATTAAGTACAGGATGAGGGATCCTATGAGTGGCCTTTACTTTTCTTGACAGTCTTTGCTTTATAAAGAACAGACTGGAAAAGTCTGTGTGGAACAAAGTATCTTTGAAGTGCACAGCTCCAGTTTATTTTTTTTCTTTTTGTTTGCTAGTTCAAAACCAAAACTTAAATCATGACATAATTTCCTTTTCTGTTATATAGAAAAAGAAATAATGGTAATGAACTTTTAGCTGTTAATTAAAATAAGCAAACAGATATGGTCTGAGACTGGAACCCCAAAACTTCTGAGTTGAAATATGTGTCTGATTTAAAGTTTGCAGTTGGTTTCCACTTACAAAATGGGTTGTTGGAGAACGTAAATGTAATTCTCACCCCCAAGCTTTGTAGATTATTTGATCTGGCTCTGACTTACACAGAACTGTAAATATAAAGCCTAGTAAATATGAAGACCTGTAACTGGATCCAGGGAACTAGTTGCATGCAAAATTCAATGGGATTTGAATTGAATAGGGTTTGATCATGGGATAGAGACCAATTTTTTTTTCTTTCTTCAAGTCTTACGTAAGATGCACTTTCAGAAACCTCACTGTGTTTTGGAACTGAGTAGGATCCTATTTTACTTTGCAGCTGTAGTGGAATTATTTCAGGAGGACCTCTGTTCTAGCTTTTGGCCTAGCTCAAGAGGCCTCAGAGTCAACGCAATGGCATTTCTCTATATGTCTGTAAAACAGTAACTTCCAAACATCACATTCAATCGTTTTCAAAACTTTAGGGGAAGTTACAGGTTTTGATATCCATAACCTTGTTGATTTCACAGAAAAGCAATAAGAGAAAATGGGAGACCTGTGGAGCTTCTGCTTTCTCTTAAGTACAGCCAGAGTTTTGGTCTTTTTAAGTCAAAGACCTGGTCAATAGTTCCTGTACAGCAGAGTAGAAATGCCTTCTCCTTCTTACAGTTTTGTAAGACTGCTTCCTAGGAAAGTTGGTGGTGAGAGATGTAGGGGAAAATGGGAGATGCTAGAAAGTATAGAAGAGTTAAAACATCTTAGTAAAGACAGACAGCTGCTCAAATAGCAGCAGCAAATAGACTGAAAGAGAGAACAGGAGTATGTGGAGCCAAGGAAAGAGACTGCTGGTATTGGAAACAAATAGGTTGCACAAAAGCAAATTTCTTGGCCCATGTGGACCGGAAAGTACTGGAGATTCAGCTGCCAAGAAAGAAGCAATACTGTGTCGTGTTCAAGGCCAGTAAGGTGGTAGTAAGAGTTGGGGTGGGGACTGGAGGGCAGTCTGCAACATCAGGAGTTTCTGTAAGGTACACCTGGAGGATCATGCTATGCCAGAAATGAGATACTGTGCTGCATGAGGCAGGACTCCCAGCTGTGTAAGGAGACAGGGCAGGTGAATGGGGAGAAAATTTGTATATTAACTGGGACAGTAGAGAAGACAAAGATATGGAAGATGCAGCACCTTTAGGAAGAGGGAAGGAGTCTTTGTAACAAAGGTTGATTTGGACAGATGGAGAGTGTGGAGGAGAGACTTGGGAGGAAGGCAAGAAATTGCTATGGCATGCTGCAAGCACAGCTTACAGAAGCTACAGAGTGTGTGACCCTCTCGTTAACTTCATTTCACAATGTTCCCTGCATGCTTTGTGTAGCTTCCAAGTAACGCATGACATCAGCAATCTTAATAAAAACCACCTGCTTGGTACATTTTGTGTTCAACTCGGTTAAACTTTCCTAGTCCCGAATATCCAGTGCTATCTGAAATGGGAGTATAATTAGTTTTCTCTAAACTTGCTGAGCTTTGTTAATGGATTTCTTTCCTTAAGGAGAAAAATGTGAATTTATATGCTTTAGCTTTATATGTTTGAAAATCATCTTTCAGCTGTTCAGCTTTGTACACTGATAAATACATCTGACAAAACTAATTCCTGATCCTCCTACTCTGCTTCTGGCCATGTTCACAATTTGTGTTTCAAGAATGAATGGATGTCCCCTGTGCACTAGGGGAGTATAGGGTATAATTGTCCATAGATCTAGTGGGAGGAATGTTCAACACACCCCAGAAGATCCCTTTAGGCTTCAGGCTGCCTGGAGTCTTTCAAGTCAGACAAGAAGCTATGTTTATACATTGCCCAGCACAAGAAAGAAGCTGCTGTGGGCCAGAGGTAATTAATATCAGCAGTTAAACTAGCTGCTTCAAGAAAATAAGTAGCATTAGAAATAATTGTTTAGTTTTCTACTATTGTGCTCCAGAAAGTATCAAGTTGTGATGTTCCTATCTGTTAAATACTAGCTTAATATTATCTCAAAAACATAACAAAAGATAAGTAGGACCACTCTTTTTCCCTGCACTACTTTGGAGAGTTTATTCCAGATTTTATTTATCTGTGACAGAGGTTCACAAAGTTCTTGGTACTGAAAAAATAGGTGCAAGGGGCTGTCTTTTTTGAGGAGTCTAAGTTTTCATTGTAGTGTCACAGTCCTAAGTCAGAGCTCCTTTCCGTGACTTGCTCTCCAGTTTATTCTCTTAGTAGTGACTGAAGAGCGCTTGCCTCAAGGTAGATTTTCAATTTTGAGTGAACGGAACCATTTGCAGGAGGTTTTTGAATCTCTTTTTGTTTTATCAAAAAAGGTCAGGCACAAGGCTGGCTTCTGAAAACTTATTTTAGGAGAAGGACAGGGGTCATGACCCCAAGGTTTTGCTGTTTAAATCAGCAGAACTTCTTTGGAGTCTAGCTAGCATAAGTGAAAGGGCATGGGTTCTGCTGGTTGTGTCACAGATTTTCCAGAGTGCTTTTTCTGAACAAGCCAGAAAAAGACTTGCCTGAAGGGACACATGAATAACTTGTATTTTAAAAAGTTCTGTGTTTTTAAGAGACAAATATGAAAGAACTGAAAAGTGGGTTCCATAGATACTGGTTGAGGTTGACCTTTGTGCACTGTCAGTAGGATGTGCAGCATGGTGGGGAAGTGGATGGTCTTCTAAGAATGCTGGGCCCTCCTTGGAATCTGCTGCTAGAGCTCAAAATCTCATGTAGTGAAATCTCTTTGCCAAGCTTAAAACATCAGCTCAGTCTGGAATGAAAAAGTGTTTGAGATGCTGTTTCCCCTGGTCTCCTTTGAATTACCTGCAGTGAGGAGACAGAGAGAATGACTCTCTCCCTGATAGAGGATTTCTTGTTCTTTTGGAAAGAAATGGAGTAAATTTAGCATTGTTTACACTTGGTATATCTGTAATTGATACTGCTCTCCTTTGCTGCCTTTTTGTAAACGTTGGAGTCTTTCAGACTCTTGAGGACCATGAGGTCATTACCACACCTAGTACAAAAAAAAATATATTGTAAATAAATCTCTACACACAAATGCCTTAGACCTCTCTAGACTTTTTAATCTATTTCTTCACCTTTCCTTCCCCCTATTCTCACATTTAGATATGGGTAACAGTAGTGTAAAAGAGAAGTATATATTTTTGCCTGCTCAGGACATGAGAAAGGGCACAGTGCTCTCCGTTTCAGCAGCTGTTCTCAGAGACCAGTGTGCTAACTGTATTTATTTATTAGTGGATTGTTTTGGTTAGGCTATTTTTTTCTCCAGTATAACTTGGTGCAATTCCACTGTAATCAGTGGACATGCTTTCCCTTTCTTACACCAACAAAGAGATTGGCCCAAGAGAATTTCATGAATTATTCCCTTTTGACCTCTAAATTCCCCAGCTTAAGTTTTTTTTCCTACATGGTTCTGCCATTATCATTTAGCTCTAAATGTATCTTCTTGGTATGTGAAATAGCAGAAGTATATGCCACATGTTTTCTGAGAACGTGAGCCATAGCCCTCAGAAATTAATTTACTGCTTCTTTAACCCAAAGCTATTGAAGAAATTGCATCTAGATTAATTATAAAATATATTGCAGTCAAAGAAAGTGCAGATTCTTTTTCATGGCAACCATAGTTTCTAATGCTCCCTTAATTTTCACTTACGTATATCTGAAGTGATGATAAATCCAATGAAAGGTGCAGAATTGCCCTTGTAAATTTGACTTTCATAAATGTGCATTATCTTAAAATTTCATGAAGTGTTCTAACATTGAGTTCCAAACTTTTTAAATGCAAATAAATATCACATATGTATATCTTGACTTCTTCAATTTGCAGTAGTTCTGTAGGATGAATTTTCATCCACTTGGAAGCAGCATCTTTCTCTGCAAAGGTTTATTCATACCAAGAGCAACTGTGCTTCTTCTGAATAGATGCAGAAATGTGTTGCTTGCCCCTAGATCAAAAAATCTCAGGCCGAAGACTGACTTCCCCTCTCCCTTCATGTTCAAATTGTGAAATCGTCCAGAAAAAATATTTTTTTTTTCTTTCATGTTTCTGAGTCATTCTGGTGCTCTGTGTTATGATCATGAGTAATGAGTCTTTCTTAAAAAATGAAAGTGCGAAACTCTGGTCTACTTGGTTCCACCTGTTCAGGCCTTAAGATAAAACAAAGGTCACGCATATCACCATAAATCCTGAAAGCTAGTGAAACAATGAAAAATGTGATCAGAAAAAAATGCACAGATGGAAAGAATACCTTGAGGGCTGATAAAGCTTTTCCTGACTTTTCTTCTGGTGCTTGCCATGTGACAGCTGCTACAGGGGTTGGGGCCTGCATCTGATCTCCCTGGTTCTCTGCTTTTAGGTGTTCAGAGATAAGTCAGGGGAGAAAAGTACTAATTAGTATACGAGTCTATACTAGATGGTAGTGTACAGCCACCTGTAAAATTGTTACTTAAGCATGCTAATTTTTCAAGAATGGGATAGTAGCTCCTAAAATGTCTCATGAATCTTGTAGTGATGGTCTATATTCTGGATTTAAGTCTGCCATAGCAAGAGATCTTCCATTTGCTGTGTAATCTGAGTAAATAAAACCCTGTACTGGGCTCTGTTACCCCTGTACTTTTTCATAACAGGTTTGTTGCATAAGGACTTGAAAACAAAAATGATGGTCCACATAAACACTTTTGAGACAATAGACTCTGAGGTTGTAAACACATGCTTGTGACCTTATTAAGATGAAGAGAATTTTGGTTTGAGAAGAGGAAAAGCTTGTGATCGAGCAAATACAGTCACAATAATAACAAAAGAAAACAGAAAATTACTGACAGCATAATTATTTTGGGAGTCTTACTTCTCTGTTCTGCCCAATGTTGCCTCTTTGCAATGACATTTATTTCAGGACAGAATACATAGTTCAACCTAACTGAAATCTAGAAGTGTCATACCTCAGGAAAGTTTGTGTTAAATTTTTGCTTACTTTATTATTCAAAGGGGAAAAAAAAACCCGCATAAAATTAATTTTGCACTCCAGAATTGCTACAAAATGAAAGTTAGTGCAAACACTTCCAAGTATTACCAAAATGACTGTTCCTTAAAGGCTCACAGATAGGAAGATTGAGTTCCTATCAGCCTAGAAAGATACATAAAATGTGTGATGAGGTTTTAGTAATTCAGCATTGTTCCTGTTACTAATTAAACCTACATGCAGCAACAAAGATGACTGCAGAAGTAATTTAGTGGCTCCACCTTTCTAACCTGACATTTCAAATAAATTATGTGTAAATGTTTGATTGTTTATTTTCTAGCCTTTTGTTATTATCAGCATTGTGTTACTTTCCATTATACTACCTGTGATGAAGATAGCATATGTAAATAAACCTGAGAAGAGATGGAGCCGAGGACAGCTTTTATATGTCAGTGTTCATTTAAGTTGATCAACCAGCTGGTCTTTTCATCCCACTTCCTTATTCTCCTTTCTCTTCTCCCTAGAGCAAGAGAGAGATTCATGCTTCCTGACTGGCTGCATGGAGAGGGTAAATTATGTCATTCTAGTGGCCAGATGGCCTGACTGCAAAATCCACTATGTCAGCCTTAACAGTCTCAGAAGGGAAGCTCCCAGCCTCAGGACTGTCCCTTCACAGCCAGTGAGGAAGCCTAGTGCTACAGCCTTCTTCAGAAGCTGACATGAAACTTTGAAGGCAGCACCTGTTTTCTAGAGAGAGACATTCATCTGTCACCTAAGTGGATTCTTCCTGATTCTTCCTTCTTCTTCTTACTGGTATAAAAGAACTGAGTAACCCCAACAGCGGCATGGCCAATGCATGGACACACACAACATTGCACTACTACCTACAGCATGCACACATGCACCCCTGCCATCCTTAGGCTGAATTTTGGATGCAACTTCTGTTTTGACATATCATCACACCAGAGCTAGGTTTTGGTGTATGTGAGTTTTATCTTGCCCTAACTCTTGTAATTCTTTTGTGTATACAGGGCAAGCACATTACATTAGGAAACAAAATTAAATGCAGAAGCTTCTTTTAATTGTATCATCACTGTTGGAGAAGGAAGGCAAATGGAAATAAAGGTAGGAAACTAGTTTTACTGTCCCTGGCCATGTCATTCTAGCTTGTTTTTCTTAGATGCTGAATTACATCTTCAGCCAGTATACCTTAACTCTGTTTCACTGACATCAACCTTCTTCTGTTGCTGTTAGCTGATGGAGCCTTAAGGTTCGGCCCACTGTATTTGCCCAGCCCTCAATTCAACAAAGGCTTTTCTTCTTTTAAAATTTACTTGAGTGTTGCTATGAAGATGCTTTGGAAGTAAAGGCTTCTGACAGACCTTGTTTAGTCTATTGCCAAATTGTTTCTCTTTTTAAGGGAGCTTTGCAAGGTTTAATTATAGTATTTCTACAAAATCTTTGAAGTAAAGTACCAGTTCTATGCTTTTTCTTACTTTTCAAGAAGAAAGTAATAGTTATGACTCAATCACTGAATCTAAGACGTTTGTTTAAAAATATATATCACAAGATTTCTACAATCCAAATCCATATTTAATGAGTATACAATATGTATTTTCTAGTCTGTTTGAGTTGCTGGTGATGTGTGACAGAAGCTTAAGTTGTAAATTAAATCCATCCCTAAAAGAACAGGTGACAAGGCAGTGTAAGATTTAATTTCCATTGCATGAGTCACTTCATTTTCGCATGTCTCTTTACACTTGATTGGACACACCGATATTTTAAATGCATTACAAATTTAATCAAAGGCATCAAATAAGATACACAATGTTGAAATTACATCCAGGAAAACATCTGGGACTATAGAATGGGAATTATTCTTGCATTAAAAAAAATAGATTCTATACTTTATTAGATCAACTGAATAAACAAAGGAATATTGAAACTCCTCAGAAACTTATTTGGAAGGTCAACTCATTATATTTCCCAGATTGCAAATCAATGAATGCATTGATCTTGAATAGGCTTGTGTATTTGAATAACGTCAAGGATGACTCCACTGGACTCTTTCCTTCTGAAGTCTCTTGAGATTGCTTAGACCAGATCAAGAGGGCTAATCCCACATACAAGGTTATTCAGAGCTGTAAGTGTTACCAAGTTTGGGAGGGCTAAAGGTTCATTCTTGCAAATTTCATTCACACATATATGTCTGTTACCTTGCTCCAGTCTAAGCTGAAAAATACATTTTGAAACAGGTCAGTATTTAATGTAGCACTATCCAATGTTGTGTTCACCTCTGACTATATAAAAGGTATCATATTAAAAGTTGCTTGTTACTTTATCTTGATTTGTTTTGCACAGAAGAGTAAACTGAGAAAAATCCAAGGTTCAGTTTTCCATCAGGTGTGAAGTATTCTCCTTATTTGTCCTTTTTTTAAACTCAGACATGAATGAGAGACTTCTATGAGTATTTCAACAAATTGTCCAAAAGCTGGCAAGTATTTGAAAACCAGAGGTTTGAAAAACTTATAAAATTCCTCCTCCTGTTGCTCTGATCTGCCACAAAGTCTGCGGGCCAACATTTTGCCTTTCTTCCTCTTAGGTTAAGAAAAAACGTTGAGAACTATGTTCTTCATATATAAGGATTGGAAGGAAATTGGCCTGAATGAATACATTGAGTAGACGTCACCTTCTATTATGCAGATAAAATAAATAGCTATGTTTTGTGGAAACACTATCAAATTACCAGCTCTGCAATGCCAAAATACTCTTGTAGAAATTAGCAGGTTCATAGCACTCATGGACTCTTTCTATGGTTACGTACTATCTTCATGCCCCTCCAACACTGAACAATTTGAGCTCCATCTATGTTTGGGTTATGAATATCTTCCAAATCTTGAGGTATTTATTTAGCTTAATTCAGTCTCTAATAATATGATTGAAATGAGACAATATAAAAAAAGCTGCTGTTTTCACTGGAAGAAGAAAGTGAGTATAATCAGATTTATTTGTTTGGGTTTCTTTTGATTTTCAAGTTTTGTAGAGGATATCTTAGTGGAGAAAGCTTGCTTTTAAAACAGAAGTCAGAAGCCATCGTTATGTCTCGTTTAGAGAGAGATGAACAATCAAAAATGGATTCATTGAGGTCTGATTAAGGACTTGGTTAAAATTCTGGCTTTCTCTAGCATTAAGGAATGCGTCCTATTGCTCACTTTCTTGGATCAGATCTAACAAATCTGTCAAAGCAAAAATACAAGTTATTTCCTTCTTGCATTTGTAATACGGGCTGTTCTAAAGCTCGTACTGAATTTGTGCCTCAGAAAACTTTCTTGCTAGAGTTGCAGTGTTCAGGGTGATAGAAAAAAACTGAAGTCCTGTCTGTCTCTGGAAATGTAAGCATCTCATTGCATGCTGTCTTCTGTTTTCGTTTAGGTGTGGCAGTCTTAGCATACAGGGAAAATTCCATCTTGGTTAATTATGTTCTGTCTTTCCAATTGTCTGCAGTTAGACAGTCATTTTCTTCCAACTCTGCTTCTCTCTGTGACATTTATGTGTATTGCATTTGCATGGCAAGGTTTTGGCAACTGGGGTGCTGCAGGGATGGCTTCTGTGAGAACCTGCTAGAACCTTCCCTTGTGTCCAATGGAGCTAATGGTAGCTGACTCCAAAGTCGGACCTGCCACTGGCCAAGGCCAAGCCAATCAGCACCTCTGTGATAACATATTTAAGAAGAAGGGAAAAATCAAACCTGGGTAACTGCGGCCGAAGATAGAACTGAGAATATGTGAGAGAAACAACTCTGCAGACACCAAGGTGAGTGAAGAAGGAGAGGGAGGAGGTCCTCCAGTCACGGGAGCAGAGATTCCTCTGTGGCCCATGGTGAAGACCATGGTGAGGCAGGCTGTCCCCTTGCAGCCCATGGAGGTCCATGGTGGAGCAGATATTCACCTGCAGTCCATGAAGGACCCCATGCCAGAGCAGGTGGATGCCTGAAGGGAGGATGTGACCCTGTGGGAAGCCCGCACTGGAGTAGGGTCCTGGCAGGACCTGTGGGCCCATGGACAGAGGAGCTCATGCTAGAGCAGGTTTGCTGGCAGGACTTATGATGCCATGGGGGCCCACAGTAGAGCAGTCTGTTCCCAAAGTACTGAACTCTGTGGAAAGGACCCATACTGGAGCACTTCATGAATCACAGAATCACAGAATCGCTCGGT
>NW_010183586.1:0-4146 GCF_000695765.1 Mesitornis unicolor
CTTAACTTCCAACCTTGTGCAAAGCATTTTGTTTTTTTTACTCTCTCTCTGTTCCCTTTCTTAATCCTCCCCCTATGAGAGGTAGGGGCAATAGAGAGAAAATCCTGCTCTCTCTCACTCTCTCTCTCTCTGACCCTTAAACAGAGACATATACTTACTTTTGAAATACAAAAAAGGGTCAATCAAATGTTTTAACTCATAGTGTTAAGGCTAACTGCTCTCTCATAAGACCACTATTTTCTCTCTCTTAAGAAATCTAGGGTAAAACAAGGTTGTAACACACACAGACAAGAACACATTGTTTTGATTTCCTCATGTTTAAGTATGTCAGAGTTACCGCTTGGATTCTAGGGGCACTCAGCATATTGTGAAGTTTTCATTCCTGAAAGTGAATGCATTTGTACACAAGGAGATCAGGGAATTTCAAAGGTGATTTACATCTAAGCTTTCTATCATACTCTTCCTCTAGCTCTTTGTTAAATCTACATTAAATGCAAAAGAAACTACTAGAACAAATAAACATACCATTGAAAATGTGTTTGGTCATAGCTTTCCAGACAAGAAACAACAAAAACCTCAAGTATATGAACCATACGTATTGTACCTCTATTCATAGAAAAAGGTCAAAGCTCTAGGGAGTTCACTATGTAGTAAACAAAGTTAATCAGATGGTACACTGTTACAATAACCTGTGTACAGTAGAGATTTCAGATAGACTACCAAGATACAAGAAAAGAAAGAACAAAAAAAAGGAAGACAATGAATGTATCTAAATTAAACTGTGAGCACAAAAAAGAATGAAAAAATAACTTTGAAAAGATCTGAATAAAGAAATATAACCTTTCAAGTATAATTCTAAAATAGAAGGTATGAGAGTGGATACAATAAAAATCCAGATGTAGAATACGAAAAAAATCAATGTGCTTTGTATAGCAAGAATTCAAAAGAATCAGAGGTTTTCTGTTGGTACTTTAATGTGATTCAACCAACCTCATTTCAAAATTACACCAATTTTTGTTTCACTATTGTATTTCACAAGTTTTGCTTTTTCAAGATTGTTTTGAATATTAAGTATTCCGTAAGGATGGAAGTTTAGGTGGGTTCTTGTTTTGTTACTTCAGAGCTTAAACTTGAGAATATTAATGTTCCTCCTGGCAGTGAAAACATGGTTTTCTCAAAAGAGAAAAGATTTTGGGAGGACATACTAAACTTGTTCTAGATTTTCAGGAAAAAAAATAGCTGATCTGTTGCGGCTTTTTTCCTGGATTTTTTTTTTCTAATCTAAGTTTCTCCAACACAGAAGGTTTTGAAAACACTCCTAACCAGAAAATGAAGTAGTGGGGTTCTTTGCAGAAATTCCAGGTAAATTAGAGTTATCAAGAATAAGAAGCATGTATGTTCTTTGAGGCTAATCTCATTCTTGTGATAACAATGTTGGGAAGAAATTTTTCACTAGTACTCCTTTTTAATTACTGCTTTTACATATTATTTTGCAGGAAGGGGTTTACTAGACCATATCATGTCCCGTAGTGAGGTTGGCAGTTTAACTTTTATTTGGCCTTTTCCAATGTCTGTAGGACACAACAGACTTCTCAAAAAGTTCTTAAATATTTTATCTCTAACAGCTAGTTCAGGCAATGAAAAAGCTACTTTCCTATTTCTTTTTAGTTCCAGAACACTAAGTCTGGTGCTTTGGATTTAAGATTAATAAAAGAAAACAACAGTTCTTCTACAATTTGACCTTTTTTCTGACCTAAAATACTTTCCTACATTTTAAACTAAGCAATTCTGTTTTCATTTGAAGTCACTCTCTTCCATTAATACTTATGTTGGGTTCTGAAGTTTGTGCACTGGTGAGGTCCAGAATTAACTTTACCTAGTTCTTCATCTACATTCTAACCATCCCGTCATTAGGTAAAAGACAGTATATGGAAACATATATTCTAACCTGCTACTCTTGCTTTTCCTGACTCAAGAATCAAACTTAGTGTTCCTTGCTTCTGGAAATTTTATAATGTCTTTAATTTCTTAGGGAACATAAGGCATACAGAAAGACTGTCTGTACAATAGCTTAACAATGAGCTACTAATTAAAGAAACTTCATTCAAGAAAAAGAATCAACACAGCTTTGAGACTTTCACAGTAAATATTACTAGCACTAACATAAAATTAAGTAATCAACAATGACATGTTGTCAAAGACAAAAATAAAATTAATAATTAAGCACTATATTGTTCAAATTTTAAATGTACTATATATCACTAAACATGGGACAGAGAAGTTGAACATTGAAAAGAGTCAATTTTATTGCACATCTTCCCTATTTTATATATGGTGATAAGTATTTGCTATTCAAACCGGCAATATAGCTTTCAGACCATGCAAACACCCAGTGCTTTATAAGCATGCAAGTTTTTACAAGACCAGGGCTCAAAAAAGGGCAGTGGGTAAGAATACAACATTTTTTCAAGCAAAAAAATTCCTTCAAATTCCCAACTGAAGAGGTTCTTCATAACATTGAAAATTATAATGACTTGATTATGAAACTTATGACAGACTTCAAAATAGATTTCTTCAAGGTTAATGAATTTAAATTCCCATATCCAAAACCTTCCTGGCAGTAAAATACTCCCACTTCGGACCATTATTAGTATGGCATTTCTAAATGTTCACCTCAGTACAAAATGCTGCATTATACATTTCCAAAAATATATATTTTTCTGTGGTATGTAATATACAAAGTCTCCTCTGCAGCAGCCTGCAGGCAAACTTTAAAGGTTTAAAAAGCAGCCTCTAGAGAAGCTTAAAAAGATGACAAAGTCAATTAAGTTATAAGAAATCCTTTATTTTTATGAAGAGGCAACATATTAGAGTTTTATTATCCATCCATGCTGTAGTGCACGTGTTTATTCTTTGTCATTTAGAAATCCTGACTTCTGTTGCAAATTAACCACTACAGTTCAAGCAACTGTGATGCTCCTTGGAGGAACACTATACAGGGCTTTCAAGCTCTGCTGAAAAAAAAAAGTGTATCTTAATTTAGAGGCTGAGGCCTACTCCAAACTGTTTTCTTACTTAGACCTTGAAAAATATCTTAGAAGAATACTTTATTATTACCGTGAAGAAAGACATTTCAGACAATGCATACAATTACCTACAGAAGTCAAAATAGGCTGCATCTTTGAAACAATCAATTCAAAATGCAGTACAAATTGTTACAGTGATAAATGAAGCAGTCAGAGACTTTTGCTAGCACCTTTTATTGAATGACAAAGCACAAGAAACCTTTCCCAGATGTTGAAATTATGAGGGAGAAAAGCAGGTGCTTAAATTCTATTTCCTAAAAATAGAAACAATCATCAAATTACAAAAGGAGCCTAAACTTCATATGCCAAGCTCAACCTGTGCTGTGCAGTATTTAGTACTATATCATTTTATGATAAGCCTAATACTCCACATTTTGGTTACTAATAATGCATCTGCTCTAGGTTTTACAGGTAAGTTAAAGATTCAGGGTATATTGAAAGTTATCAAAGTCTTACTGAAAAATTATGTATTATATTAAAATTATTATATTAAAATAAATTTATTATAACTACAACAATATTGAGTTTGCATTTCATTAACATTCCCACTAATTTTTCTCTGTCATTTGAGATAAACTTTGATAGTATCTGGGGATAAAACATTTTTCTAGTTCTGAAATTCTAAAAGAAGATAAAATCAGCTTTTAAATATAAACTAGGGAGACATTATAGTCACAGGGTATTAATAATGAAGTTGTTGCACTTATCTATTAGTGGTATAAGTATATCAAACTTGCTTTCACTATGCTATGGGCTCCCTCAGGGATCCTCTGTATCCTTTATGAAAGGCCTGTTTTTCTCTCTTCCTGAAAATCACACTTCCAACAATTCAGGAAGACTTTTTGTTGTAGATTCCATCCATCTAAACAAAAGAGCACTGTGAGCTCTATGACATATCTGGGAGATAAAGATCAGGACAATAATTTTGTGAGATGTTTGCATTGCTAATATGTTGTGCTATGTCACTTATCCAGTTTAGCCTACTCACACTGCAACTACCTCTATTAATAAGAGCTGCTATCATACTTGATTTAATTTTCACAGAATCACAGAATCACAG
>NW_010183587.1:0-13963 GCF_000695765.1 Mesitornis unicolor
CTGTGATTCTGTGATTCTGTGAATTCAGTGAAGCAGTATCAAGCCCTCTAAGAAGCCACTCACTTGGGAAAAAAAATTACAAAAGCAGAAGCTAGAGTAATGATAAAAAGAGGGATGATAGACAGAATAAAGCATAATCTGAGACAGAGGTGAAACTAGAGGAGATTGTCAGATGGATAGTTTTCAGTTTATTAAAACTAGGTGCTGCACTTTGCCTGTGCTCTGACACTGCACATTTGTTTATGCTGTCCTTAGTCTATACAGCTTAATGAGAAATATTGCCTAAGTCGTATATTGGATGTTTATGCTGACAAGATAACGTCATAATCAATACCAAGGAGCTTGGCTTGAAGAGTTCACCTCCAAAGAGCACGTTAACTTTTGGAGTGTTTCCACATTTAGAGTGAGCCAAGATCTTAAATTTCCACAGTGAGATATTTAACTCTATAAACAATCACGCTGTTTTCCATAAAGAAGAGTAGAAATATCTTTTTTTAAATGTTTCCCACTCACCTGTGACAGAAAAAATAGCTGCTACTCATGTTCATGTACTGTGAAAGCTGGAAACAAATGGTTGCAACAGGCAGTGGCAACTTTACTGTTTTACTAATTATTAACTATTTGAATTCCCATGTAATGAAAGCAGAAGATTCCTGAGTGGAAAATAAATTTTAATCCATGCATTTTTTGATGCAAAAGGAAAATAAGCTTTAGTAATCAGCAATCAGAGCTCTAGTAAAGCTCTCAGTTAGGTGCTTAAGTTTGAGCAACCTCCTTTCTGTCCCAGAAGGGTTGCATGAAAGACAGACTGATGAACTGGTCACAGTGTAGGAAAAAAGTGAAAGTCATAATGTGCCCTAAGATTTTAGGACAGGAGCTGAAACAACCTAGAAATGTCAGTGTGTAAAGTTCAGAAAACGTTGGTCCTAATACTGACCCCACATATTTCCTTTGTATGTCTCTCTCAAAGGCCCTGATTTAGCAATGATAAAACACATGTGGCTATTTTACCTCATGATCTTCTACAGAACTGATAAAAGTTGTCTTTCTTGTCATCTTCTTAACTATTGGAAACATGATAAAGTTAAGATGATCAACATTCTGAAGATCATCAGAATGATTATCAACTTCTGAAGACATGAAAAGGAACATGAGTAGTGGGAATAGATGCATAATAATAACTGAAAATAGTGTTTCTTATGTGGATAAATAAAATGGAGAAACTTGTTTTGAATTTTGCACTAGAGGTCTTGAAGTGTAATATTCCAGTCTTATGGTCTGTCCTTAAATGAGTATGACCTGGGAGATGTTGTAGATTCTGAATCCACCTTGAAAATGAATGTACACCTAGAATATTTTCTAAGTGAGTGTTAAATATGACTGTTTTAAATATTTTCATATGTGCAGACTACAAAAGACCTGTCCAAACCCCAATTAGTGATTATTGATCAAAAGAAACCCAAGAGACACTGAAAGCTTGATTGCTAGTTCCTCTTTTCCTTTGTGTCACATACAAGTAAACCTAGTCAGACTATCTGAGAGGGGAAGGGGAAGGTTTAGATTGTATGGCACTTGCAGGTGGTGATGACACAGTTGAGAGTAAGGATTAAGAGGGAAGCAATTAAAACATGCTGTGGGAGTCTACTATTCACCACTCAGCAAGGATGATGACACCAATGAATTATTCTACAAGAGATATCTCTAGATCAGCTGCCCTTGTCCTTATGGGTGATTTTAACTTCCCAGACATCAAGTGGGAATATCATACAGTGGTCACAAACAGGACACAAGCAGGTCCAGAACATTCTTGAAACCTGTTGAAGATAACTCCTTGGTGTAGCTACTAGTGAAGCCAACTAGGAAAAGTGCCCTCCTAGACTGGTTGGTTGTAAACATAGAGGGTCTCATAGGTGAAGTGGTGGTTGGTGGCTGTCTCAATCACAGTGACCAAGAAGTAGCTGGGTTTCAAATCATTGACAAGAGGAGAAAAAATGAGGAAAAACTTTGACCCTGGATATGGTGAAGCAAACCTTTGGCTGCTGAAGGAGCTAGTTAGTAAGGTCCCCCGGGAATAAATTTTTAAATGTATAAGGGTCTATGAATTGTAGTTATTTTTTAAGAGCTATCTCTTCAGAGTACAGGGGCAGGCTTCAGGTCTGAAGTCAAGCAAGTGGGACAGCAGTCTGGCTTGGCTGAGCAGGAATCTTCTTCTAGAACTTAGGTGGGAAAGGAAAGTTAATGGACATAGGAAACAAGGGCAGGCAACATGGGAGGACTGCAAACATGCTGTTCACCACTGTAGGGAGAAAATTCATGTTGCCAAAGCTCAATTAGAGTTCAAGCTGGCCAGCATTGCGAAGGACAACAAAAGGGACTTTTTAAAATATGTTAACAGCAAAAGGAGGATCAGAGATAACACTGATCTGTTACTTGATGAGGTCGGTCACCTCATGAACAGGGATGTAGATAAAGCAGGTACATTTAATGCCTTCTTCACCTGTCTTTAATACTGATGATAGGCCCTGGGACATCCGGAGTCCTCTATTGAAAGACCATCACTGGGGGAATGACAAACTCCCAGCCAACTCTGAACTTGTTTGAGACTTGCTGCTCCAGACAAGAAGACTGTATGTATGCTCAAGAAAATTCACAGTTCTGTAAGTTTATATAAAATGTACATTTACACAAAATATAGAGTTTCAAAAAAATAGGTTACTTTGTCCTATTTCTGAAAACATTTCCTGTAATATTTTGTTTATTCACACATAATTTCAACAATGTCACTAGAAATACCTTTGGGAGTAACTTTGTGGGCACTTAGAACTTTAAATTGGTAAGGAAAACTATTGTACAATCATCAGAAAAGAAATGGGCTTAAATACCATCTGAATTAAAGCCCTTAGCAAAATTTGAGTAATTTACAAGTAACAAGTACAATCAATTGCTCTGAACTGTGGAATTAGAATGCATTCTCAGCAACTATAGATTTAAGCAACTAATATGTGATACATATTTTTAATACTCTTTTCCTAGCTCTCTTTGACACAAACAAATACACAACCTTGCAGTCAGTTGTAGCATAGGCACAATTCCTCAAAAATTACAGTATAGAGGTTAGTTATCTATGTAGTCCCAGATCTATATGAAATTCATTCTGTGAGGGATATTTCCATTGTATTTTATACAACTTTTCTCCTTAATTTTGTCTGTAATAAAGGAATGCCAGATTTATTTTAATTTATTTTCCCATGGATATTCTTTTGCCTACATTTAATTCTAAATTTTGTGGTTGATATTTGGGAAATTAATGCTATGCCTACTTCAAACACCTGAATTTGTTGCCAATGTGTGACAATGCCTATTTTTAAAATATATTGTATATGAAAGATAAATCTAGTAACCAGGCTGTGCTTTGTTAATGAAGTAGAGGTTTCTTAATGGGTTACATTTACAAGTTACTGTAGATCAGAACTCATTCCTCAGTTAAAAAGAACACTTGTTTAACTAGAATTTGAAAGCCAAGAATACTTTCCTGTGCTGAACTAATTCTATTATATTTTTTCCTCTTTTTCTCTCAAGTACAGAGAACACAATCAGATTCTGTAACCATGTTCCTGCTCACCTGAGTTCCTTATCCTATCTAACACTTACAGAAAGCCAATGAGAACTGTTTGAATTCTTCTGTATCTCAGGCTGAGTTTTGTAGACAAAACTATATGTCTCTTGTCCAGTGGCCTTGCTTGGTTTGTAGCAAGGCAAGATTGAACCACAGAGAGTGGCCTTGACCAACGACATTAGTCTGAACAGGCTGAGTAAACAGAAGCATGCAAATGCACATTGGACTATAGAGTGAAGAGTCCATAGCTTATTTAGCCATAAGCTTTCATGTTTCTTTCACTACCTAACATAAATATGAACACCTAAGAAATCCGTAGATTTTTCCTGTGTATTGAGCTGTCTTGTTACTGAGAATATGTTTCCTGAGTGCCTTGGGGTCTGCTTCTTTCCCTGGATAAAATCTGAGCATAATGGTGGCAGAGATTCAGATGACCAGTTATCCCCAGAGCCTAGCAAGAAAGAGAGAGCCATAAGCAAAGAAAGAAAATATTAATAGATAGTGGTTTGAAGGTGAAATTCTGATTTTCAGGAGTTTTGCTTCCTTTTCTGTAAGTGAAGATGAATACAGCTATGGTAAGAAGAATACAGCTATGGTAGTTACACAGGCTAAGTGCAGAACACGATGCAGATATTGAAATGAATTTTATCTAGAAGCTGCAGACAATACATCAGTACAGATATTTCGTCGGTAAAGGAAGTAAAGGAACAATCACCTGATACAGTTCTAGGAGGAGAAGATCCCAGAAATCTGCAATCAAAAAGTTCAGAAATGGCCTGCCCCCATCCCCACAGCCTTGCCTGGCCATCCCAGAGTTGTGTCTATCCCTGGGTACACTCATCAGGCCAAGTCCTGAGCCATCGTCCTGGCTTGACCTCAGGTCTGCCTTATCATCACAAATTTGCCTAATGATCTAGTCCAGGCTTTCCTCCTCCCCAGACTGCTCTGTTTTCTTGCTCAGGGACAGTGGGACAGGTCTAGGATTCCCATTAGATCCATCTGGCCCTGAGGTAAAATATTTTGCCTATGTCTCCAGAGAAATCTATTAGTTATGGTCTTCAGTGTTCCAATTTGTCATTGGGCTGGTGCTTGCCTTTACTATTAAACTCCCACATTTATTGCTACTAGAGAGTCATGGGTTCCTGAAAAGCTATGACAGCCACTCAGGGAGCGTGAAGGCTGTTTTGGATCCTCCCTTAACTTGATTGGGTATTGAAAAATAGCTTTAACTTCCTTACAGGGAACTGAAACCACAGTGTTATGGTGTATGCTGGGTAGAATGGAAACAAAATCCTAGTCAGGCCTATTTAATTAGGTACTTACCATTAAAAAAAGGGTTAACTAATTTGGTCCTAAGTGAGTAGAAATATCTAGTATTTCTTAGGTATCCCCTCCACAATTCATGCAAAGGAATACATTCAGTGGCTCTGATTGCCTGTAGAAACATTAAGAAATTCCTGGACAGAGCCAATTGTGCCACTGTGACACAACTCCTCCTCCTGCTAGTTACCTTCTGCAGAAAGCAGGCTCTTGGCATTATATGATATACACACTCAGTCAGTCAACAGGCAGATCTAGGAATCTTGATGCACTCTTGGACCTTTTCAGGAATTAGGAGACTTAAGACCTGGCTCTCAGAGAACTGGATGCCTCTACCAAACTAAAGATGTATTTGAGCCAGACTTCAGGGGCTAGGCACAGTATTTATAACAGTTAATTAACCAGAGACAGTGACTGTATTTTAGACTTTTTAGTGATCAACAAGGATGATACAGACAACCTGATTACAAAAAGAAACAAGCAAAACAACCCCATGTTTTTGAGTTGCTTCTGTTAATTCAAAGTTACAGAAGAGGCAGAAAATAGCTTTTATTTATGGTTTGATGTTTTAGAAGAGCAAGTTTTAAAAGACAAAGGAAATTAGACTGACCAGACAAATGAACTCAAGATGATGTCCAGATCTGAATCTAGGTAAGATGTCACATTATTATAAGTCATCATGGATGTGTTCTTTGGAGGCTGCATTGTGAGCTCATGGAAAAAAAATGACAGAGAAGAGCTATGGCTAGTCCCAACTAATAAGCCTGCTACAGAAAGGATATGTAAAATTTTTGGATAGGATATTAAAAGACTAAAATCCACAAGATATGTAAGAGAAAAGGTTTACTAAGAACTGTGTCTTGAAAATTTGAAAAGATCAGAAATCAAGTGGGAGTGGCCAAAAATCACAGAATTGCAAATCACAGAATCGTTATGGTTGGAAGGGACTTCTGGAGGTTGTTTGGTCCAACTCTCCTGCTCAGACAAAGCCCCCTAGAGCCAGTTGCCAGGGCCATGTCTAGATGGCTTTTGAATATCTCCAAGGATGGAGACTCCACAGCTTCTCTGGGCTATCTGTGTCAGTGCTCAGTCAACCTCACAGTAAACAAGTGTTTCCAGATGTTCAGACAGAGCCTCCTTTATTACACTTTGTGCCCACTTTATTACACTTTGTGGACACCACTGAAAAAAGCCTGGCTTCATTTTCTTTAAAGTCTCCCTGCAGATATTTATATATGTTGATGAGATTCCACCCCCTCAAGCCTTCTCTTCTCCGGTCAGAGTAGTTCCAACTCTCTCAGCCTTATCTCACAGGAGGGATGCTCCAGTGCCTTAATAATCTTTGTGGCCCTACATTGGGCACTTCAGGTGTGGCTTCACTGCTGCTGAGGGGAAAGATCACTTCCTTTGTCTGCCTGGTAACACTCCTAATGCAGTCCACAACACCATTAACATTCTTTGCACCCAGGGCACATTGCTGGCTCATGTTCAATTTGGTGTCCACCAGGACCTGTAGGTGCTTTTCTGCCAGGCTGCTTTCTGGCTGGGTTGCCCACAGCATGTTCTGAAGCATGAGGTTTTTCCCCAGTTGTAGAAGTTTGTACTTCTACAGGAAGCTTCACTTCTTCATGCAGGAGCTGCATGAGTTTTGTGTGAGACCAGTCTTGGTTCCTCTGAATGGCAGCATGATTCTCTGGAGTATCAACCACTCTTGCCAGTTTTGTGTCATCATCATACTTGCTGAGGGAACACTCTGCCTTATCATCCAGACCAACAATGAAAATGTTAAATAAGACTGGACCTACTTTTAGCCCTTGGAGTACATCACTAGTAGCTGGTTTCTATATAGCTAAGAGTAGCTAAGATCAAATGTAGCTAAGACTAGGTAAACCTGGCACACACCCCAAACAAGCTGCACCCCAAAACAAACAAAAAAACCACACAACAAAACCAAACCAGAACAAACAACAAAAAGCCAACCAAAAATATTGCAAAAAATTCTTAATCAATATGAAAAAGAAAACAAGAATGGAGAAATTAATCTTTACAAACTGAATCTTGGCTGGTTAGATGTATTGCAAATGATTTTTCTTTTCAGTTGTTTTTATGAGGCTAGTGTTGCAGAGAACCAAATTTAGACGTACTGAGGATAGAACAATGGGAATGATAATATCCAACACAAACACAAGAAATACTTTTATTATTGTGAAATTAAAACCGCTGATGAGATTTTAGATGTGTAATAATGTATTTCTCTCCAGAACTTAGGTGCTGAAAACTAGAGATTAGTATCTTCCACTTAAATTTATATATATATATAAAATAAATTTATATATGTGTGTGTGTGTAAAATAAAAGCAGAAAGAAATTATCCAGATGATCCAGGTAGCCAAAGGCTCATAATTGGATTCCAAATTAGTTTTAAAAGGGAGTTACAAGAAACTGCATTATTAAAGGAATATTGGCTAAAACCATAACCTAACACTACAAAAAATATCTAGACTTACTCTGTCAACTTCTTTGCTTTTTTATGAGTCAATACATTCTTAATACATTAAACTCTACAATGGCTTTGCAACAAGGTAGTGGGACAAAGATTCTAAATTGATTCAAGAAATTAAGGGATGAAGAAAGGCTCTGTATGACTAATTAAGGATATTAGCCAAAACACAGTTGTTTCCAGATGTATAAAAATCTTTTACTGTCTTTTTGTTTTATCTTGGTATATCTTATCTTGATCACACTCCTAGGTTTAAGAGAGTTGATAGACTTTTAGTCAAAGGACTAAATCTCTCTATTTCTCTGATGAACTGGGTTTTATGCTGTTTTCAGGATTTTCCCCTTCTCTCTGTAACAGAGGGCATGGTCCATTTGCTAGGGAATTTTGTATGTATTAATTTTACCACTGTAGCAGAGGCCTTGGTGATACCCTTGAGCTTTCTCTGTGCAGTAAACTATGCGTATGCTTATGTCTCTTGGAATTCTAGTATGTTTGGTTTTTTTATTTAGGGTATGGGGATGTTGTGACTCTTAGTGTGTGTGTGAATGCATGAAGCATTCAAAATTAAAAGTGAAATGAAATTTGAAATTATAAATGTACAACAAGGTTTCTTGCAGTTGTGAAAAACTAGACTGAATACAATTATTTTTCTAGTCCTGGACTAGCTGCCTGTGAACAACTTTCTCTGGGCCAAAATGAAAGTAAATCTTGAAAAGCAACTCCCGAAAAATGTCCTAACCATAGAAGAAAGTGTGACTGCCATTTATTTGGAATAAAGTAACTGTTTGAAAAACTAAATTTACTAATAAGATTTTCATCATAGTAATTTTTTTACACTACCTGAAGGCACATGACATATTCAAATGAAAAAAATAAAGGAAAAAAAGTATTTATTTAAACTTTGATTTTTAGAAAGATAAAAAACATATGAGAGATGGTTCAGAGGAAAACTTCTCATTCCTCAGAAGCAATCTTAATTGTGTGATAACTCTATAATAAAGCAGAGACATACAGACTGTTATCAGTTAAAACAATTAGGAATACCTAAAAGCACAGTGACAGGATTGCTAAAATGTCAGAAGCAACACAGAATGATGACTAGAGAAACATATTTTGATTGAGAAGACATTTTTGCCTTTTGGGACTTTGGCTTCAATAGTAGAAACAAGTAGATTTTAATTAGTTTGCATAGATTGTAGTGAGTCCAGTAAGAAAACTAAAAAAAAAGAAGGCACATCTTACAATTTATTTTGCTTCAGTTACTAGACTTTGCATTAAGTAATATGTATTTTTCTTTTTTCTCCTTGGATTTCTTAGCTCCATATGTCTCCTATGTATGCTACTATTGCAATTTCATTGAAAGCCATCATTGTAATTTGCACAGAGAATGTCTTCCAGCCTGGTAAACACTTGTCTTATGTAAAACAATTTCTGCTGAGTTTTGAAGTTTTGCCTCAAGGAGCTTGGCTGCAGCTTTTGACATCCTGGGAGAAGCAAGGGGAGAATGATTTGCTTTCTCATACTTAAAAATGTGTTTGTGTATGATACTTTTCTCAAATGTACCTTGTTATCTCTTATTTTGATGTTCTTGATATTATTTTTTCCTCATAGCTTAATTGTATTACTAATCCTCTGGTTGATTCAGTCACCGTATGAGTCAAGAACTAACGTAATTCATCATTCAGTGGCATAGATGTTGAAGTATGAAGTATATTCATCTGCTATCACACACTTGCCAAACATTATTTTGTTTACATATAAAAAATAATTTAAGTTGGTTTACATATAAAAAGGGAGGAGAGTAAGTAAGTTAGTAAGATGGGGCTTAATATTTGTTATTTCAAGATTGTTCACCAATTTATTTTTAATAATCTCCCTAAAGAAGGAGTGAAGAGGACTTTCCGAAATCTCCTGAACTGTCTTTTGTACAAAGGCATCTCATTACTCAAGTATTAAAAGTTTATTTTAAAATTTTATATTGCAACCTCCTAACCAGTGTTGAAGGTAAAAAAGATAAATGAAGGTAGAATATATAAGATAAATGAAACAATCATTCTTAATGGTATCAGTGAAAAAGGAAGAAATGTGTTTACCTGTGTTCCACATCAATTTAATAAATCACTTAGCTTTCATAGTAGAATCTTCCACCATTTAATATGGTAACATGTAAGAATTGTATCTTGCATGGATTTAAAAGGCAAGTTTCTTCGAGCTTCTTGCTTTCATACTTCTTAGCTCCCTGAAGTTCCCATAATTGAAACAGATTCTGCTGTTAGGGAGTGTTGTGGTTTAGGGCTAGGGTGGCCGCTTAATGGTTGACGGATGCTCTCTATTAACCTCTCTCTCCTCCCAGAATGGGAAAAGAAAAAGAATAAGGGAGAGAGACTTATGAGATGGAACAGAAAACTGGCAAGTTTCATGAAAACAATAACACTAATATTACAGGATGATAAAATAATGAAATAAATACAAATACACACAAAACCAATATCAAATCCTCCCCCCCTGCCCCTGCTCTGCAGTGATGTTTATGTCACCAGTGGCTCTGTGGAGCAGGCCCTGGAAAAGTCTCAGATCAGACTCAGCAGCAGATGGGAGCAGGATTCAGGAACTGGATTCAGGAATTGGATTCAGAAATGCATATATAGGGACCAAAGGCAGACAAACCAGCAGGGTTCTGCTTGGACATTGGCCATGGTAGAAGTGACAAAAATGAGGAAAAAGAGCAGGAAAAAGGGACTTGACCCTTGTTATCCCTCAACTTTATACTGAGTATGACGTATGTGAGATGAAATACCTTGTTGGTCAGTTTTGGATCCTCTGTCTGCTCCTCTATGCAGATGTGACACCTCACTTATGACGCTCCAATAGCGCATCCATGATGTGGCAGTGGCCTTGGTCTCCATAGGTGCAAGTATAAGAAAGAGCTATATTTACATACCATACCTAATAGTAACTATAAACATCAAGCGCTATCACTTGTAGAAATGAACACTGGCAAAAAAATGTTAGTTTCAGAAAGTACAGTCACTTAGAAGAGACTTAACTGAAAAGTAAAATCGCTAAAGAGAGAATTAGTTCTATTTAGCTCAAAGCAGGACAGGGAGAATGGCTACAGTCCTTTAAAATAATATCTGCTTGAGAAATAGTACTTGATGTTATTATGTATCACATGACCTTTTTCAAGACACATTGGCCAAGGGTGCTTGTTACCTGTGCAGTTCATTGACATTGGCATAATATTTAAACTCATATTAAACACACAAACTTTCTTATACCTCTGAAAACCAACAAGCATTAAAGTTTGTTGTGAGAAATGTAGTGATGCTCATTCATTGTTAATTTAATCCATGAAAATATTTTCAAGAAGGATCTTTTCTCCATTTTTTTCCTTGATCTCAAGTATCAGATAATTTTTCTTTGAAATATTTTACTTTTATGAAGCATTTCAAAAAAACATTTATCTTCTTTCAGACAAGGAGCAGGAGAGAGAATACAATACATATCCATAAGCAGCTAAATATTGCTTTAATTACTTAATACCCATACAATTGCTAAAATGGAGAGAGAGATTAATAAGTCAGGCCGGACTGCTTTATGTGACATATTATATGACAGGGAAGATTCAAAGCTGGTGTAAGGTGATGTTGATCTCCTGACCTTAATTAAACTGGGGCATATCACCAGCTGAATACGTATCCCAAACAGCCAGAAGTGAAGGAAGAGAAATTAAGAAGTGCAAGAAATACAGTAGATGTTTTTAGCTCTCTATTTATTATCCTCTCTCCCATTTTATATCTTTAACAAGGAAGAATTACAAATCAAAGAGAACAAAATATAGTTATAACTAAGTATAAACCAGTGAAACTTATGTCATTATCATCACCTCTTTGCTTCCATATCTACCACCAGTTTTCTGTTGGATGCAGCTATATGCAGTATCTGCCACATAGATTTTTCACTTCATACTCTTTGTTGTGATTTTCTTTAGTTTAACAATGATAGCTTTGACTAACTTTTTTTTTCTCATCCTTTGAATGTGACTTTCTGCTCCATTTGATGCTTGCATGAGAACAGCATTGGAGGCTGTATGTGAAATTATCTCCTATCATCTGTTGAAGGCAGACACCTGGCTAATGAGATCTGCCCAAGTAGAATCCAGGGAGGTTTCACTAGGTTTACGGAAGTGGCCTCATATCTGCAAATACCAGAAAATTATACATAGGTATGGTTTCATACTGTCTAATTAACAACACTGTTATTTAACAGCACTTTCAAATGCTCTGACCTGATTTTTTATTCTGCAAGAAAAAGAAGGCAAGGTTCTATGTCTAGTATATTTTTTAAAGGAAAAATTTCAGAGTATTTGCAAAATTTCATAGAGTACTGTCATTTTTGCAACTAAAATCGCAGTGTGGAAGTCAGCTCAAATGACTCAAATGGCTCATCTCACTGACTCAAAAACAAACACAGAATTTGATGCTTCAGTAAGTAATAAGCCTTTTTGCTTTTAAAACGCCTCAAAAACTAGTAGTTCCAGAGTAGATACATTTTTATTAAAATCATATGACTGCTCTGGGTGTCTGGAAAACTGAACAGTAGCCTCCTTGCTGTGTATTAATCATTCTTCATATATAAGTTGTTTTGCAACAATACAATCTTAAGTTACACAATTATTTTTTTTTGTAGTAAGGGATGGTGCATTTGCATTCATATAGATTGAATTGAAATTACCTCAGGAGAGTTATTGTTTGCTAGGGGCAACATCAGGAACATAAATTACTGAAGGAAAACAGAAATGTAAGCAACAATTTTGAGTCTTTCTTTAGTATTCAAAGCAATATTGGTTGTGTCTCTCTGCTCCTATGAAATCTGACAAAACATCCTCCTTTTCAACAACATTTTATCTTTAAAGAACTACTCCAAAGTATTTCCAAAGATGCTGAACACTCTATTATTGCAAGAGCATTTACATTAAGTGGATGATTCTCGTATATCCATTGTGTGGTCTGTAAGACAGACTTCCATTCTGTATTTGTAGCTCAGATATTTTTATTTATATTTCTGGTTGTTGCTTTTTTTGACAATGAGTTTTCCATGTTTTTTTTTCTGTTGCTGCAAGGGAAGTAAAAGCCTATGAGTTGTGTTGCATGCTTCTAGCTAATACAGTAAAAGCAATTTACATGATTTTGTCATGTCCTGCTTTATGTTTGTCTTTCTTTCTAAAGAAAATAAATTAAGGAAATACTTTCAGATTAATAATTTTGATTTTACTAATAGGCAATCTTCACCACAAAGAAACTGGCTGCTGCTGTTGTTACTGCCAGTTTTGCTGATGCTGTACATCAAAAGCTCTAAAATTGCAGTATGGAAGAGCTTGTAGAAGGTTGCAGAGGCTTCAATCAAGTGTCTCATATTGTCTTTAACTGTTAAACTCCTTGTATTGAGTTGGCATGCCAAGGTTTTGTTAGCTGGGTGTGCTGCAGGAGGGACGTCTGTGAGAGGAGGGCAATGGCTGCCTCATGTTGGACACAGTTCCAGCTGGCTCCAAAATGGACCCACCACTGGATATAGATGAGCTCATCAGCCAAGCTGGTGCCCTTTGTACTGGTTTTGCTGGGACAGAATCATAGAAAGTCTTCTGTTCAGGAAAGCCTTATTTATTCAGGAGCTACAGTATGCATTTTAGTGGAAACAAAATTTGGTAAGACACTTTGTTTTAGTCTTCAGCCAGCTCTGGTATGTAGGTTGCTGCAGTTATCAAGGTCTTTAGCATTTCTGAGATAACCAGGTGCTGAAGCTGGAGGGAGCAAAAGCCAGGACTTTTCAGAGTAGCTGACCATGGTAGACAACAGAAATCATTCCGTACCAAATGTCACACTATAAACTGGGGATTTTACTGGGGACACCCTCCTTTCACTGGTTGCCATCCACAGAGGGTTTCACTCATTCCACACTCAAGAGCTCCTTGTCACCCATTTTCACTGGAGCTGTTGTCTTAGCAGTGTTTATTTGTCTTACCTGATATTAACTTCTGGGAGTGCACAGCTGGTGACTGTTGTATGAGCTGAGTGTAACTTCATGTATTTTATTGTTGATTTTCCCATTAATATTACAATTTATTATTATAATTATATTATTTTAGTTTATTTTACTTGAAACACTAAACCGTTTTTATCTCAGCACATGAGTGTTCCAACCTTTCAACTTTCCACCTCCAATTCTCTTCCCCACCCCACTAGGGAGGGGGGAGGGAGTGAGCAAGCACTGTGTGGTGTTTAGCTGCCAGCTGGGTTAAACCACAACACCTCTCTGTGATAACATATTAAAGAAAGGGTGAAAAAAAAAATTGTGTGGCAACTGTGAGAGAGAGAAGTGAGAAAAAAAGTTAATGAAACAGCCCTGCAGCCACCAAGGTCAGCTAAGGAGGGGAGAAGGTGCTCTAGACACCAGAGCACAGATTCCCCTGCGACCCATGTTGAAGATGATAGGGATGTGAGAGTGTGAGAAGGAGATTGACTGGTGGA
>NW_010183588.1:0-4523 GCF_000695765.1 Mesitornis unicolor
TCCATCCACCTCGTTATATCCTCGTAAAAGTTTACCATCTTCCAGAAAAAAAACCAACCCAAACACAGCACAGATTTGATAAAAGGTATTAAAACACATAACTGATTCTGGTCGTCTCAGTTTGTGAGCTGTGTAGTGACTTCAGGATCTGGAAGTACTGGAAGAATAAATCCAAATAGCATAATCTATGAAATATAGGACAATCTTGGGATAGCATAGCACTATTAGGGTGGTGCAATGCTGCCACTGCTGTCATCCCAAATTGATGAGGAACGTCTATCTGCAACAGTAAGCATGATATATCACTGCTTGTCCAAAGTTCACAAGTATTTCTCCATTTCTGGGTTGCTGGTAGAAAGAAGTTTGATTTTTCTGAATGAGCTGAAAGTCAAATATTTGAAGTTGCCTTCTGCTCCAGCTTCCAAAGATCAGACTATTCAAACCCCCAGCCATGCCAAGTTAGTGCTTTGTAACATTTTCACCTTTTCAATGTGCATTTATTTCACCAGTTTGTCACTGTTTGGGGATTTAATTAGGAAAAGAATGCGGTACTGACTGGACTCAGAAACACTCTCTTTTGTTATCTGTTTCTTCCTATTTATTTCTTTTCTTGTAACTGCTTTACATGTTAAAAGAGGTTTGGTTGTTTGGTGGTTGTTGTTTTTTTTTTCCCCCGAAGGCAAAACAGATATTTTCACAAAATACTGCTAGCACAAAGACCTTAAAATAGTCTTGGCCATTGGTAAGATACCCCAGGCAAACACTAAAAAAGCAAGCAAAAATAATACGAAGAAAGGTTGGAGATGGCAGAAGTTCTGCCAAAGCAAACAGTCAGGAAAGGAAAAACAAACACTCTCCCCCTGCTTCCTCAGAATGCACATGTAAATTCAATCGCATTTACAAATAAATTTGCTTTGGTTATGCTTACACCTTTACATGTGTGCTTTACGTGAGTGACTGTCAACATTTACTTATGTAAATACCGAAGACCCGTGATTTTGATCTTTGTATATGCAAATATTTACACTGGAAGTCTTGCAGTGGGATATCACACCTCTGGAACCGCCAGCTGACAGTGCTCCCCTCCCACCACGTGTCACAGCCTTGGCATAGAAAGGGCAAAACAAGCCGAAGAAATACATAACCTGAGAAAGGCCTCTGAGAGAAGCTCAGGGCAAGCACTTCAACCTGTCTTGCATCTGTAGTGCTGGAGATGGAAAACCGCACAGCAGGAAACTCAATGATACCCTCGGAAGAATTTATCTGGGATGGGGACTTCAGAGCTTCCCTGGTTTATTTGCTGGAATAAATGCCTGAGACAGATAAACAGTGTATTAGGAATCCTCCATTCAACTGTGCAAACTGTCAAGGGAGACTCATGTTTGGATTCCTCATATTGTCCAGGTTGTTACTGAAAGTGATTTTTGGGAAATGTATGTCTAGCTGAAAAAAAAAAGGAAATGACACCACCATTCATGGTAAATGTTCTATGAGCCCTCATGCATTTGTTGTATAATCAAGAAAATAAAAATTGCAGGGAACTCACCTAGGCCAGTGAACCTCAGATTTAGTGTGTGGACTTTTACACAGTTTCAGGGAACTATTTGCAGTTCCTTCTGACAACAGAAAAAAACCCACACAAAAATGTAATAGTTTTCTGCTGCAATCAAGTAAAGATAACGTAGGTCTTTTCACACAGAAGTGCAAAAGCAGGGCAAATGCACTGCCTTAGAGACTACTTTAGAGTAATGTGATCAACTTCTGAACCTGGTTTCATGTGTAAAATGTTCTGTCCTAACACATTCTTTTGCCCTTGCCCTTTTATAATCTATTTTCGTGTTTGCAACTATGGAGATAATGTAATAACCCAAACAACTTCATATGGGCCAACAGACCAGGAAGCAAAAAAGGGTGGTGAGATCCAGAGAGGAGAATGCAGAATACAAGAAGTTCTTTACTTCAGCAGTTTGTTTTTTATGCCCCATATACACCATTCTGAAAGGTTGCTGCTTATTCATATTCACTTACCTGTTTCCTCATCCAGACAGTCAGCCCCATCCTTCCCATGCTGGAATTCTTTTTTTAGTCTAAAACTTGGGTCTGATGCCTTATACTGATGCTTTCCTAAAGGCATAATAATCCTCCACTATCTTGTTAATATATTTTATGTTTAAAATAATAATAAATTTAAAATGTTTAGATTTAAAATATTTATCCCAGATTGGATTGTCACTTTAGCCCTGCAATGTGACCTTTCCAGGTTAAGGATACATTTTCAGGTACAGTGCCGCTATTTCAGCTGTTGTTTCCAGGATATTTTAAGGCAGGTTCTGAAGAACATCACAGAAACTGCTAACCTGCAATGGTATCTCAGGCGATTCCAGTTTTTCTCCAGTCTTCTAAACAGATGGTAGCCAATCCAAATTCAGCAGTGCTAGCAAGCAACACTCAATAAAACTGTAATTGATGCATATGGTACCTGCTAAGCTGTTCAAAAACCAGCTCTGTGGCATTAAAGGGAAATTGTCTAAATGTCCTGAGAGAACCAGACCTGAATTTTGGAGCAAAACTATCAGAGATTAAATCTCCATCTCTTTAGCCCCTTAACAACCTCTCCGTTTTTGTGTTGCAGAAGCAGAGTGTTTCTGACACTGGCTTCCTAGAAACCTCCCAGAGAAGCTGTATGTGATGCCACCGCAGAGGTGCATATCAGGTCTTTCAGGCTGTAGCAAGAAGACAGGCAGAAGGAGCTGAGACAATTCCTTGTGACTGCAAAGTGAACTGAAGACAAAGGAGCACAATGTGACTTTTTCATTCTGACAGGGTTCCTTGCTCGGTGTTTCACAGAAAACACCTCATTCAGCAGTTTGCTCTCACTGTAACACAACACAGCATCACAGGTTGACTCTGTCTTTTGCAGAAGCAAGAGGAAAGGAAAACACTCAGCTCTGCGCAACTCTGGTTATCCCACAGAACAATCTGGGGGAAGGAAGGCTTCACTGCATTATGGACCACAGTGAGATTTTAATGGAGAATGGTGAGGTCCAAGCTCACTTGTTAATTTACGTAATGGGATATGACATTGAAAATATTGCTAATTTATCTCTGCTAAAGAAACAGAGATAATTGCAGCCTTCTTTTAACAGGTGAGATATTCTAGCAACTTAACTTCTACTCTGAAAATAACCAGCCATCAGGTACCAGGGAACTGGTGGATATGTACCACCTACCAGATGACAGCATTTAAAAAAATCCTCATAAGAAGAGCTCTTTTTTTTTTTCCTTGAAGAAAATGAATGAGATTCTGTGGTGCTTAAGGTAAGGAAAAACCTATAGAAAAGTGATGTTTAAAGACATGTTTGCTCTGCACAGGCCAGTGTTGTACAGGGAACCTAGAGTTAACTCTAAATGAGACTCAGGAGCATAAACTATCCCAGGTTCAGCGCTTTGTGCTGCTTCTGAAGTGGGTTTGCTTATAGGGTTGCTCTGGCTCACTGTAATGCACTTGTAAGGCAGGGAGACACGCACATCGCACCTGAGAGGCACTTGGATGGGCGCTGAGAGCCATTGAGGCTGCTTTACAAAAACTCCTTAGAGGAAAAACCCACATGCAGGGACAATTCAAACCCTTGTTCTTTAAGTACTCAAGGTTCAGAAAAAGAGGGTGAGTGGACTGAGAAGAAAAATTAGAACTGGAGTGGGAGGATCACTCTATAGTTTGCTTGAGAGGAAAATGAGACAACAGAAGCAGCATGAAGGGTGGGGGCTTCTATGCTTGACCTGTGTTGGGTGTTGTGAGTATGACAGTAGACTGTTACTGGGCAAGTATCTGAAGGAAGACACTGAGCAGGTATTTACAGGGACTCTCTTTTTGGTGTGAGGGACAATATGGGAAAATGGATGATGATGCTTGTTTACGTACTGAAGAAGTGACAGAAGTGAAAGTGAGCTGAATGTAGGTGGGAGCTGGCATCTTCACAGTCACTCCATGAGGAATTAAAGGCAAAGATAGGCTGTGGTGACTTTATGGTGAAAATAAGATGGCATTAGAGAGATTCCTAGAAGACATGAGTGATGCAAAATTATGGGAGACTAAAAGGATTTCTTACTCATAGATTAAGAAGCAATGGCTTGAGGAATATCCTTTAGATAGTGAGTGTGAATGCTGTGAGTTGACCTTGGCTGGCTGCCAAGTGCCCACCAAAGCTGCTCTATCACTCTCCATCCTCAGCTGGACAGGGGAGAGAAAGTATAATGAAGGGCTTGTGGGTCAAGATAAGGGCAGGGAGAGATCACTCATCAGTTACCATCATGGGCAAAACAGACTTGACTTGGGAATATTAATTTAATTTACTACCAATCAAATCATGGTAGGATAATCTTAAATCACCTTCCCTCAACCCTCTTTTCTTCCAGGGCTCAATTTCAGTTCCAATTTCTCTACCTCCTCCTCCAAAGTGGCACAGGGGGGTGAGGAATGAGGGTTGTGGTCAGGTTATCACATGTTGTCTCTACCACTCTTT
>NW_010183588.1:4549-28000 GCF_000695765.1 Mesitornis unicolor
AGGGGGAGGACTCCTCACACTCTTCCCCTGCTCCAGCATGGGGTCCATCCCACGGGAGACAGTCCTCCAGGAACTTATCCAGCGTGAGTCCTTCCCATAGGCTGCAGTTCTTCACAAACTGCTCCAGCATGGTTCCCTTCCACACGGTGCAGTCCGTCAGGAACAGACTGCTCCAGAGGGAGTCCCCCACAGGGACTCAAACCTGCCAGCAAACCTGCTCCAGTGTGGGCTCCTCTCTCCATGGATCCACAGATCCTGCCAATGCAAGCTTCCCATGGGTCACAGCTTCCTTCAAGCATCCACCTGCTCTGGCATGGGGACCTCCATGGGCTGCAGGTGGATATCTGCTACACCATTAACCTCTATGGGCTGCAGGGCCACAGTCTGCTTCACCATGGTCTTCACCATGGGCTGCAGGGGGATCTCAGCTCAGGTGTCTAGAGCATCTCCTTCCCCCTTTAGAGGAAGGATGGTGCTAGTGCTCAAGGCAATGGAAAAAACATGCAGAAGGAGGGTTTGGTAGAAATATGGAAATCTCTGTTTTAGCCAGCCTGAGCTAGAAGTCACAACCAGAGATTTGTAAGAACATTTCCAAGGAATGGGCCAAGATTTTGATTTGAGGTAGAAGAGGAATGATGGTCACTGAGGGAAAGCTTGATGTCAAGCTTTCAGGAGTCTGGGAAGAACTGGGATGTGGAGGCACAGGGTAGAGCTGGTGGGAGCTGCTGCCAGTGGTCCTGGACCAGGCACATAGCAAACTCAGACGCTGCACATAAAATAGCCTGGATGCTCAACTGAAGAAGCATATAGGGCTAGGGGTGAGTTATTAATTTTGTTTTTGCTTTAAGACAGGAAAGGCTAAAGTGAGTTTGCCTTGTGAGAGTAAAGAGACAGCTGGGACTGAGAGGTAAAAGAAAAAGGTAAAACGGGAGCCAATTTATCCTAACATGTCCTCAAAAGATTCTTTTGTGCTGCTTAGAGCACACTCTTTGTAGCTCTGGGTTAAAGCCCAGGAGCGTACTTTTTATCTAGAGGATCTCTTGATGACAACTGCAGTGCTGGAAATGCATGATGTTTTAAAGGTACAGCTGTTCCAGCAAGCATTAGGAATTAATACCTGTCTGAGACACTGCTCTGTTACTCTGACACGTGGTAGCCTGTAGCAAATTGTTCCAGACCTCTCCGGAGACAGCAATCAGGTATGGGCAAAGAAAGAGAAAATGTTTGGCAAGTGCACAGGCACACAGAGGATTCATAACCTTTCATGGGGTCTTACTGGTTCCAGCCCTTTGACAGACCATACTCCACTAGCTTCCAGTCCTGCCAAGTGTCATAATTGTATTGTAAATCTCAAGAAAACTGTTTTTTTTAAAGTGCTTGAGTCCATCCTATTGCATTAGAAAATCAGCTTTCATTAAAAAAAAAATCTACTCCTCATACTTACAAAAAAAATGGAAAAACATCCCCTAAAGACTACCAGAATTAAAAGAGAATCATATATGAACTACTTACTTTTTACCTTATGATTTTTGTATAGTGTGTTGGCAACCCTGCTCACATGCACCAGAAAACTGAGCTAAGAGACCTTCAGGGAATGGCTTACTTTTTAAGTAAAGTTTAAAATCTGTTGTGGAGTATGCACTGAGGCAGTGGCTTCCAAAATGTTGTTCACTCATTGGATTATGGTAAAGTGCCTATCATTTGCTGCAGGACTTTACACTGTAGTTTTCATGTTCCCTTCACAGTGTATTCAACTAAAAGGTGAATGGTAAGCCTGACAAATGATGTGAGAAAATGTGGTGGCCATTAGGAAATGAGGGTCCAAAAGGCTTACAAATAACTTTTGCAAAGGTGTAATTTTATTGCAGAGTGAACTGGGCTGTGGGTTTTTCTCACTCCTCCCTTCCCATTAGAAAGCAGTGGCACTGCTGAGCAAGGTGTGAGGAATGGTGCTCCTATGCCCTGCTGTGGTGTTTCAATGGGTGGATTCATTTGTTCATGGCTGAAGAGCTTTTCTCTCTGTTTTTGGATGCAGAAAGAAATGGCTGGAGCCTTGGTGAGCCCTGCACAAAGCTCGTTTGCAATGACACTGCAGCGTGGCTGTGTTAGCACAAGGTAAAGCACAACCACACTCAGGCTGAGCATCCTCTGAGCAGGTGGGATTTGAAGTAAGGCTTGGGTGAGTACTCACATGTGGCCAAAGCCAATCTCATTCTTCATAAGAAAAATACATGAAGTGGCTTGTGAAGCAAGTGGAGAAACCAAAACCAAGCCATGCCTGTTATTGGACCAGTTAGCTCAGTTATTTCTGCTGCTCAGGACACTTGTTCCTTTAGAAGGAGACTGATGAAAGTGTTCTGCCCTACCACATTTATATTTTTTGCTTCCCAGTCCCTGCATGGCAGTAAAGACCTACAAAGGCCTCAGGGAGCCCCAGAGGCTCTTTGGACCAGACAAGGGCAGACCCAGACACATGGGCCAGCATGCAAGCAGCTACCGTGGCTGTATTCCCAAGTCTGATGTGTGCAAGATCATTTCAAAGGTATTATACCCAGGCCAGGCTGTTGGTGTAAAGCCAACTCAGACAGTGGTGCAGAGATCATGGATAGGAAAAGGAACTCACATGAACTATGTAGGGAACAGGACAAGCAGAGGGACAGGCATTGCTAAACTGACCTACAAGAAGGGCAGGTAGCTTGGCTAAGTAGAGAGGCTTGACTGTGGGTGGTTTTAAAGAGAGTGAATCTGAAGTACATCAGACTTAAAAGTAGTGATGAACATTTTCAGTAGCAGTCTTTGCCTCTGAGAATATAGATTTACTGAAATAGAAATAGTTGATAGGTATATTCCTGTTTTCAAAAAGCTTCCCACAGGGCAAAGAAAAACTGTAAAGAAAACGTGCTATGTGATCCCTTAACTTGAAGGTTTTATTGACTGTTTACTAACATGGCTTCTCCAGGCTTTTGCCAGCTCAGTCTGCTGAAGTTCCTAGAAAGTGCAGTGTCTGGAAGCCACACAGCTTCCAAGTAAATCAGTATTTTAATATATTGAATTTCCATTTGAGAGGAAACTAGCTTTTCATCTTATTTTGGGATGACAATTTTTTCCAAATCCCAAGACTTTTCATGAAAGTGAAATGAAACCAGTTTTGTCTAACAGATCACCTACATCTACAAATGCTGAACTGTGCAGCTCCAGCAGCACCTGCCTTCACAGCCAATATACCAGAAGAAGCAGAAAAAGCTATTTATCTTCATTGGTACATAACTAAGATCAGGGAAGACACCCATAAAGATGTGCAGTTTGGACCTTTCCTTAGCAAAGAAGTGCAGCGTGGACTTCCTAGAGGCGGCAGATGGACAGCACGGAACAGAGGTGGCTGGAGAGATCCTGAGGTGTATGCAAGTGTAGGCTGCTTCAGTGTCCAAGCCTCCAAAGAGTCCATGCAGGGAGAAAAGCGAGGAGGAAATCTCTGTGATTTATCATTCACATTTGTCTCGTACTGACAAATAATAAATAACAATGTATGTCTGACAAAAGAGTTCAGCTTAACAGCACCCTTTTGCGGAGGTGTTGGCTGGGAGGAAAAATGATTGTTATTTTAGCTATGGAATCACTGCTACCTGATGGACAGTTAGCATGATGAATTAAAATAAATAAACCCCCCCACCTAATGGGGAAGACTCTTTCAAGAGGAATAAAACACAAAGAAGGAATGCAGCTTGCTGCCTTCTAGGATGAACGCTAATTTAAAACATTAATTTCTGCTCAGTCTAAAGCAGAGAACCCACAAATGCGCTTCCCAGACACACTATTGATTTCTGACCTACAAATTGCTCTCCTTCAAGGAGGGCTGGTGCGGAGCACAGACAGTGGGGGGAGAGGGCTGGAGGAGACTGGGTACTTCTCAGCTGCAATCTGCATAATGTTTAGTATTCAGTGAGTTAAAGCACGCAATGAAAGGGAACTGTCAGCGCAATCTAGAAGATATAAAGAAATGAAGGGGTGAAAAAAAGCCGTATGCTAATAATCCACTCAGTAATTAAGTGAAGATCGCTGCCAAGCGCCACTGCCACTTTCAAAGGGTAATTTGTACAGGAAATCATAGAGTCATTGTCAAATCATTTCAGGATAAAAGGAAAGTCATCAACTAAGATAAGATAAATGCCGGGTGTCTGGCAGCATGTGCCCTAGGAAATGCCTTTGCTTTTTTATATATAAAAAAAAAATTGCAAAAGTGGGACTAGGAAAACTTGACATGTTGAAATGCACATTTACTATTAATAATAGGGGTGATATATGCATAGATGCATTATTAAATGGGTAACTGGAACCAAAAAAAAAATCATCAAGTGAGCCAGCTAAAGGGGACTTAACTTTCTACAGTCTTATGTGACTTTTAAGTTGAACCTTCAGTAAATTAGAGCATACTTTATCCCACCTCCAAAAGAGTCTTGCAATTAATATACTTTAATATTCCTTTCTTCTAAGTATGAGATAATCTGTGAGAAGGCCAGTTTCCCCCAAGAAAATATCTTACTCAGGAAAAGATTTGCAGCTTTACAGCTGCTAGCCTCCCACAGATCCCGTTCAGTGTCTAAATATTGCCCTGTCACAGCTTTCAGGCCCTTCCCAGCGCCAAACCAGCAGTCAGCATGGCAGTGTCGGGGTGCCATGGCTGCCAGGACCAGCTTTTGGGCTGCAGACACCACTTCTTTGTAAACATGTGAGACATTATTTACCTCAGGCTTAGGTTAGGGGTTTAAAGTTTCCCTGTGTGCTCTGGGTGGCACTGAGTTTACAAATTCATCTTTTCAATCATCAATTAGCGTGCCCTGGTTAAGGCTGTGCCTTTGCAAAGGCTGTGCTCTCGCTGGGACTATTCTGGGGAGCGGATGGATATGGCCACTGGACTGGTCAGTGTTTGATGGTCAGAATGGGCTTTAATGGAACAGGGCCACGTATCAAGGGCTGGGCTCAGGAGGTCAGAGACTACCATCCATGGGAGACAGATCTATCTGAGAACAAGATTTCATCTTCTACATCAGGTGGAGTATCAACTTGAAGTCTGTTCGGGGTGGTGTTATAGTATGAAAATAAGAAATAGAAACATTTTAGTTTGTCGTGCCGTGTATTGACTTTGTTTACGTCAAACTAATGAAATGCATGGAGCTTATCTCATGGGTAATCATGTTTATTCCACATTACATTTAATGATACATGGACTCACCCAAGCTTTATGTATAAGTGATTTTGACTGTATTGTTTTATTTCACCACATATTGAAATTACATATTAAAATTAGTTTAATTTATAATTCAGATATTTAACTTTTATGTAATATTATTTGAATTTTATTAAGTGCATATTCTGGCCTGCACTTGACCTATCACAGGTGTACAATTATATAGCTGAATTTATGAATCACAAGACGGTATTTGTTCTCAAGAAATGGTGTTTATCAGAGGTGGAAAAAAATGTATTTCATATCTAATCTTATAAAATGTGAGCAGGAGGCTCTTCAGATGTACACTCAATTTTATTTCGTGCCAATTATTTTGCACCTAATTCAGCAATCCAAACACAGAACCCAGATCTGAGAAACAACACAGACTCCTCTCCCTATTTAGCACAAAAGTCTTAACACTCAAACAGCATGAGGGCTTGTTACATTTTGGAGAGAGTTCTGATTTCTTTAAAACAGTGATAACGTCTCAGCCTTCCAGATTTTTTCATCCTTGACAGATATAGTATAGATCAAACAGTTCGCATCATACATAATTCAAGTCTAATTTAAAAAAAGTTAATGATCTACAATAGAAATGGCTTTAATTTTACTTTTAACTGTTTCATAACACTGTCTGTGGATGAAAAATGCAGGCTGGAAATGAACTCCATAATGTGCAAGCTCCTGTGATTTTTTAAACATGCTACCTTTCACAAAGAATAAATTTCAGAGTGTTTACAAAGTGATGTTTTAAAACTTCTGCCAAAGAGGCTGGGAAGAGAAAAATGGCCTCAAGGAGAACAGAAAAAAAATGCAATGTCCTTCAGCTGTACATTTCCTTTATTTTCTTTTCCTCCTTCCAGTTTCTGACATTATTAGTCTATTTTTATTCCTTTACATTTTATCTTGTCTTATGTGAAATTAGACTTTTGAACATTTTTATTAGAAAATACCTTTTTATTTGAAGGTGAAAGTGTTTCTGAGTACATTTTTTATTAGTATCTTACTTACATTGCATTTCAAAGAAAGCCTCAATAAAAGTACCTCTAGAATATTAATTTACTATTATGTGATTAAGGTGAGCAAGAATTGGCCTTAGAATACATTATTTCACACAGTGCCGTATAAAATATAAAAATAAAAATCTCTTTACCTTTCTGTTTTAGGGCTATGCATATTTTGATCTGAATAGAGAGAGAAGAGGGTCATATCTGTGCTCAGCACAGAACAGTTAATCTCTAGGTATTAAAAAAGAGAAAGAAAAAGGCCTGTTGGTGATCCTTTTGCTAACTCAAAGTAATCTAAAGTATACAGTGGTACAATTAGACCAGTACCTTGCAATATTCAACATTGGTTCTGAAGATGATGATGGCTATTTTTCAATCCTTTTTTTTTTTTTTTTTAGGATTAGTTCATGTGAAGGATTAATTTGGGCAAAATGTTTTCCTGTATATCAAGGTACGAGGGACCTCAAAAAAAACCCCAACAAACAGGGAAGGGGAGGTTAGATGGGTGGCATGGTTGTGTTTTCCCATACCAACAGGTGCCCAGCTACCAGTACCTGGAGCAGGAGCTGCTTTCATAGGTAAGCACCAGACATGTAAACAATCAAACATGGCGTAAGTAGCATTTCAGTGGCAAAAAAAAGCCCTCAAATTAGGCTGAGCAGACTCATAGGCCTTAGTATTTAAAAGTAGCTCCAGGCCCAACTGGAACTTTGGCTCCTATTGGATTGTACCAATAGGGAAAATTTAGCTGAAAGTTTAAGAGGTGGGATGTTGTATTTCCTGCAATAACAACGATGACTAATTTGTGATTGTATGGCGTATCCTAACAGCTGTGATATATGTTGCTTTGAATTCATTTAGTTGTAACAATATTTGTTAATTTTTTCCTTCAGATGCCTGTTGTTGATATTTTCTAAATAAAGCCAAGGAAAAGAAAACGCCAGCATTTTGAAACATAAAGCAATCTGTAAAATTAAAAAAGCTTTCGTTCCCACCCCCTTCCCCCCCACAAATGTATACCATATGCCGAAGCTACTCCTTAACTACAACCGACTGTTGTTACTGTAGTAATCAGTCTATGTCAGAGCAATTACTTAAAATCATCCGTCCCGGTTGTTTCGCAGCGGCTGCGTCACAGTGAGCAGAACAATGGGGCTGACGACCCGGGCGGCGCGCGGCCCGGCCCTCCCGCGCGCCCCGCCTGATTGACGGGGACCCCGGAGAAGTCACCAGGGTGTGGGGTTCACCGGGGAGATGAGAACGAGGGAGGCAGGCCTGGACACCCACATGGAGCTGATGCTGGGTGATGGGGGAAGAAAGGAAAACTCCAATAATCCTCATCAAGGTGGAAGTGTTAAAAAAAAAAAAATCCTCAGGTGTTGGAGAGTCAGGTAACATCAAATACCCCCTTCCAAATCCTTGTTGGTTGGAGGATGTCTCTACTCAAAACCAATTTGCTCTTGTTTCTGCCCTTCAGAACATGCTGATATGGTAGAAAAAAGGTGGCCCCCAAATCTGCGTCATTTTCTCTGACAGTCCTGAAGTCTTTTATTTTTCACTACCCACAGAGTGATTATCAAACACTTACTCACATTTCATTTTATAACAAATGAGCTCTGCTAGAAGGGAAAAGCATACAGAATCAATCGGTAATTGAAAGGAGATGTGCGCATTGATTTGTACATCAATGATATACTGCAACGATTATTGCTGAGGGAAATACTGTTCAGCGATAAGAGTTGTTATACATTTATTGTTACTTTCTTACTTTTTATTATTATTGTGAATTATCTTTTAGAGTAACAAGAAGCACATGATGCGTCATGGAGCCACAGAAGCAGCTCACGAACATTTGCAGAGGAAAGAGCTCAGAGCCTATGCAGAAGACAGTAATTCTGAAACTTCAAATCTTTGAAGCTTTTCTGTGACCAAAAAAATCCCTGAAAGCAGGAATAAAGCATTCGGAAACTATAACCTTATTGTTGAGTTCTCAGGAAGGGTTTTCTGTTCTGCTAATTACTTTTACAGTACCTTGTGAGACGGCACTATGACTGGAGTGCTTAGTATACTGCAGTTGAAACAATAAATAATCATCTGACATTTCTTAAAGGGCTTGCTGCTTTCTGAGTGGTGGTGTCTTTTTTATCAGCTGCCTTGTGCCTTCATCATGTTTGTTCTCATTCAGATCAGTGAAGGCTTCGTTTTCTCAACAGTCTCCAAAGCCAGGATTTGCAGCTCATTCAGATTCATTTAAAATCAATGCAGTACAAAATAATTAGAGAAACAAAAAAAGGTGTTGCAGGTTCTTTTCTTTCCTTAGATCTTTTGACCATAAAATGATGACTGGCTGTATTAGAGAAGCATTTTAAAATAGGTAGTAAGTGTGTGTATTATCTTGCACACATCCTAGCTGTGTACCACACAGACCTGTAATTGCAGAATTCTGAACATTAATACAAAGAAATAATTTTTTAACTCAGAGCAGAAGCATCAATAAAAAAAGCCAATTAGAAGAAATGAATTTTTATTACATGCTGATGATTAAATCTACATTAATCATAAACATCCACAGGCCACCAACAGGGCTTGTTTAATTATTTTCAACCATTTATGTCTCTCTCCAGCTACCATTCTGTTAGATTTTTCTACATTACTTCCATATTTGGTATTGGGATGTTAGAAAGTGCAAGTATACTCCTGGGTAATCAGGATTTCAGGCAATATGACTCAGAAAAAATATTCACAAAAGAACTCTTCTGAAAGGTTTTGAAACCCATGATTTGAAGGGCTGCGCAGTTACATGGCATTGTTTATGGGTCAATTGTGTCATATATGGCACTCATTGTATGCACAGAGGTTATTTCAAGTATTAAATAACCGCTGAATTGGGTAGAGAGGTAACTATATAAATGACATAGATGTAAAAAACATGATGGAGAATAGAAGGTCAAGAAAGCCCCAGGTACAATGACCTGGAAAATTAGGAGCATGAGAAATTACTCTAATATCAACAGGAGAATTTTTAATGAAATCTGTTTTGAGCACCAATCTAGAAAAAAAAGGATATAGCGTGTTGTCTCATTGCTAAAAGCAAGTAAATAACACTACAGAAGAGTTCAGACCTAATTGGGAGTTGGAATAATTATAGATGATGATAAGCCAGCCATGAGAGAAATGCAATATTCAAGATGTATGGTAACAAACACATTGATTAACATAAGTCAGGACAGGGAAGAACACAGCTTAGAAATACTGTATATAATTTATGACCATGGCAAAAATGAATATCAACGATAGATATGAAGAGAAAGAAATAAAATAGTTACAATTCCTCTCTGCCATGTTTTTTTTTACTATTTCACAGTGATTGTGCAAGGAAGGAGCATTTAGAGAACGATTTTTTGTTTGTGTATGAATTACATTGAAACTGAACGCTCCCCCCTCACCCTTTCTGAACACTCACAAAAATTTCACAGCATTTTTTGGTGGGATACCAAGAAGTTTTTCTGCATGCAGTCATAATCCAAGTTGCCTGGTGCTGATCTTATTTTTTCTTTTTATAAGCAGACATCTCTTATATAAAAAAGAGGAGAGGGGAGGAGGTAAGCAGAAGCCATTTTAGTTTTCCCTTAAATTAAGCTAGCAAAGATGCTGTTGGGAGATTTCCGATAGGAAAAAAATAACACTTTCTGGGCTCTTAATCTATTTTTCATTCCCAACAGCTTGACAAAAGGCATATCTATGTTTTACAATTTTACAGAATTGTGTAATTCTTCCTTGCCTTGGAAGGTTTTGGAGGCTGCAGAGCCAGCGAGGATACCGTGATGGTCTGGTCTGACTGGGGGCTGTAGTGTGCCACAGCAGGACCCTGCCTGGGGTGCTGCATGCGGCTGTGGGGGTGACTGCGGATCAACCAGTGACACAACCAGTGGCACAGGCAGCAGCTACCCCATCCCACAACCTGGAGCTTCATTCCTAATGTGTTGTCCTAAAGAATGAAAAGGAGATGGGAAGGAGCTACAACTCCTGAGCCAAAAATTGTCATGTCTCTGGCCAAGCAGTGTAATGCTTCGAACACTGTAGGACTTTACAGGAGTCCATGTCTGTGTGATAAGATGCTTTGTTTCTCTGGGAGCACAGGTTAAGCTTCAACGCAAGAAATCAGACACATAGTGGCTACTGGCATTTGAGTGAGCTGGTGTGGTGATTGCACCACCAGGCAATCTCTCCTTATGTCTCCCAGCAGCAAAACAACCTCACAGTGTGCAGATTTGTAGGGGCAGAGGAGGTGCCCTCTCTTCTAATTTTAAAATGCCGCCCTCATCAACATGCACTCCATCAGCAGAATATGACTTGGCTGAAGTCAGTCAGTGGGAAACTATGGAGTTATGTTGCTTAAGCTAGCAGTTCAGTGATTTTCTGTGCTCCAGACTGGTCATCTCTGAATTTCCCAAGTACCTCTGTGCATGTATGTCATCAAAATATTAATTGAAAACACTATTAAAGGCAACATGGCTCATTGACCACATACCCTGGCATTGCTGTCAAACAGTTATTTGCAGATCACACTTTGAGAACCACTCACTGAAACTGTCTAAAATGAAGTGTGGAAAACACTGTAAGAAACAAAACCAAGGAAATAACATATTAGCAAGGAAATGGAATGTAGCCTGATCTTTTTCTGTCTCACAATTGCAGAGAGGTATGATAGCTCTATCAATTGTTATGCCAGTCTAAGTCAGAATACATGGTCAAGCACAAAGAAATAATTAGGGAACCGTCACAACAGGCAAAAAGAAGGTATAAGGAATAGTAAATGAAGCTAAGCTGAAATAGAAATAAAACGTTGAGAGCCATGGGAAAAGTGAAAGATGAAAGATACCAGCCAGCTCAACAACATGAATATGATGTAAAGCAGAACAGCTTTTAGTTAAGGTAGATCTCAGTTTCTTAACATTCTGTGAGGAAAGATTTGCAAAAGAATGGAGCAATGTGTGAAAATAAGAAACAGAAGGAGCAGAAGGAAGACAATATGGTAACACATGGTTACAGTTCCAAGACTTGGGAATATATTTCTTGTACTATATCCCTTTATGTTAAAATGCATTCTGTTTATTCTGGCTCAACGGCTCAGCTGGTACCATAGTGTAACACCCCACCACATGGTAGACCTAAGCTCAGGAGCAGGCTTGGGTCAGCAGAGCTTGGGACTGTCACAGAGGTGATGCTGTTTGCTACAGAGTTGGCTAATGCTGCCCAGGGAAGGCATGGAGCTGTGTGTTTCTCTGAGCACAGCAAGAAGGAAGGAAAACAACAAGCAAAATGGGAGAAAATGCAACTCAGAGGAATAAACAGACAAAAAATATAGATCTTATGTGAGTCTTGCTTTCTCAGAGAAGTGAGAACATCCTTTACTCATGGTTTTCTACAGGACTGGTAAAAGATGCTGGCTTCTGTACTGTAAATATTACTCTTCAAAATAAATTTTATTTGCTTCCCAAATATTTCATGCATTCGTATGGTTATAGAAAGTAAACTGAGACAAACAGCAAAAGTTTAGAGCTAGAACGATAGCTAGTTATAGGAGAGGAAATGTTGTAAATAATGATCTAATAGATCCTCTTGTAACCTACACATGATTAAGCACCAGGACTGTATCAGTCTCTGATGAAGCTACCCTGCCTTCTGAGTTTTAACATAAGTTGGAAGAAAGCATACAAGATAAAACCACTGACTTCAGACATCTTGAAGCTAGTTTGCAGAAAGCTCACTTGAAGCATATATTACTTTATGGAGTCAAAAAGTGGGATTTTTTCAACTTCAGTGAACTATTGATGTATCAGTTACTTACTTATTTTAGATACTGACTCCAAAATGAGGCCTCTCTCTCTTCCTAGACAGAAAACTCGATTAAATTACAACAAATGCTTGATTTCTTGGTGATTAATCTCAGGTGAGACAGAACCTACCCCAGGAAAACAGAATGGAACCGTTCTTAACTCCATGTATTTGATGCCACCTGCTTCCTTGTCCCTCAAGTATACCAAATACTGTAGGCAGAGAGAAATCAGACTGATTTATTCTGGCTCTCTCAATAGCAATGACACATCGATAACGAAGAACAAGTGGTTTCCCTCAGTAAAATTCATTCCTTGGTCTGCACTGTGGTAGTAGAACCTGATGAATATTTTGCAACAAACCTCACATGGACAATATGGCACTGAATTGTAAGCTGCTCTTTTAAAATCAGCTCAGTACCTTGCATATTAGCCAGTAGCTTTTGATTTGTTCTAGGCGTGTTTTAGACACACCGCTCATACATATAAATATACATTATTCCCAAAATACTTGTTATCACAGCTGTGGGATCACAGGACTTTTTTTGTTAACTAATTCTCCTGAAGAAATAATCATGCAAAACATTGTCTTTTGGAAGCAAACTGTAACTATTTCAGAGATTACTCCTTTCTCTCTCCACTTGAAAATGCCAAGTGGGTATCTGTGAGCTATGCCTGAAGACAGTCTCTGTAAAACATATTTAAATAAGAAAAGCATGGCCAAGGTCATAAAGAAAAAGAAAAAAGAACAAAGTTATAATTAAGAAATATTTAAATTCTACACACAATTGAGTTTGATCAGATAAGGGAAATAGGTACTTTTAGCCTAACAAAGATGGGTACATTTGCTTTGCCAGATCTGGGACAATGCGTCTTTAAGATACTGTGCCATTTCTTTTAAGCACTGGTTCAAAAATGTGGGAGGAGGGAACATCTAAAGCAAAATTGCAAATGCAACTTTTGATTGTTATGATTTATTTTTAATTATCCTTTTCTCCTTTTGTCTTAATTGGACAGATACAGTCTAAACTTGTTCTGTGCAATTAAGAGCAGTTACATGCATAGAAAATTGAGACCTATTTTAAATCTCATTTGGACTGACTCATAGTTCAGCTTGCTACAGGAAAAAAAGGTAATGAGCTTTAGTAAAAATATCCTCAACAAAATGATGTGCTGGGAAATTTTACACATTCGCTTCAACTCGTATCAGACAGTGGATTGGGGGAAAAGCATTTTGCTCTTACTAGGCTTTCATGGGGGACATCTAGGAGTGTGTTATCAAATCCCCTTAAAATCCATTCTGAAGTTTGAGCTATTTATTTCCAAGGCAACTAAACAAATATTTTCCAAATAACTCATATATGCGGCTCAGGCGGGGGCTAATTCTGTACTTGGTAATTTCCTACCTCTTGCAAACACAATTGGCACCCAGTGTACACAACAATGCACTTTCCAATAGTTAAGGTAACAAAAACGCTGTAAGGTGAAGGCTGTGCTAAAGCATCTGCGTAGTGCCCATTAGTGTTAATAGGAGCTTGGGAGAACATATCCAATACCTCCATAAAAGGCCTCATGCAGTTTGGAATAAATATGCAAAACAATAATAAATTAGTGAACAAGTATGAGAATAATCGTTTGAAATGAACCCAAAACCAAATATTGGAAATTTCTGGGGTTTCATGTTACCTGCGAGACTTATTTCTTAAATGCTTTGGCTGAGGTGCTTGGGAGGGGGGAAAGTGTGTGAGAAATCGTGTCTTCTCTCCTGGCTGCTTGAACGCAGCTGGTGGCTTGGGATGTGGAGGAGGTCATATATATTGTGAGCAGTCATGGAGACATTGTGCCTGCTTGGCTTAAAAACCATTTTCTGGCTGTCCTGACCACTGTCTGTTCTTTCCTTCCCTGCTTCAGATGCTACATACACCAAGAGAAAACCAAATGAAACCACTCAGAGCCATGTGTGTACTTGAAGACTAAACCATATGTCCTATGGCACGACCCTTTACTCACAATTCCTACAGATTCTTTCCAGAGACTTAAAAATACTTAAGTACAGGTTTTATTTTTTAGCCATTATTTTTTTATTGCTGAGCATTCTTGTCTCCTGAAGTCTCTAATGAGAAATTGCTATTTCTTGTTGGTAAGCTAGAAAGCCTAGTGAGAGGAGTAGGAACACATCGCAAATCCAGCTTTACTATTTGTCCTTTTAAAAAAAAAAGTTTCCAAACCCAAAGACTCTTAAACAATTTGAAACTGCTTGGTAAAAGTGCTTGTTTGTTTTATACACTTTTTCTTTTCTGAACTCTCCTTTGCCTTATGGCCTTTTTTGCCAAAGTCTCACGCTGAGGTCCAGTTGATAGAGTGACCTTGTACATAAAGTGTGAATTTCCATGAAGTCGGATGAAATGCAAACTTGAACAATGGAGGGTTGGCTCCTCTCCAGTCCTAAATATAGCTGTGCAAGAGCTCTCTTAAATGTGTCGAGCAGTCGACCTCCCTCTTGAAGAAAAGAAAGGCCTGAGAAACTTACGGTGCCTCAGTTCGCCTTATTCATTTCTTGTCTTCCCACAATTTTGAAGGTCTCTGTGACCAGTTAGACCCTGCCTGTGCACAGTTTACAGCCTGTTTTTCATGCTGCACTGCTCTTTACATCTCTGGATCATCTTCCATTCTGAAATAAATTTCAAAGAGGTCATAAAATAATGAGTAGGAGCACTGCTCGAGTTTGGTGATGATGAAGTCTTCTGGGACAATGCGTTTGCCAGTGACCAAGCAAAATAATCTTTTCAAGCATAGTCTCCAGCAAGGAGTGGCAGGGCTCTGGGTGGGGAGGCCCAAAACAGACAGGGTGTCAGCAGCACCCAGGGAGCCATCTGTCTGCAGTGATGGGGACGAGCTCCTCACCTGAGCCTGGCACACCAGGCATGGTCTGGAGGGAAACATACGGCTGGGTCTCTGAGAAAGACCATTAAGACTACAGGAGCCCCCAGGTAGTCACCAATGGTCTTGATGGTGAAAGGACACTTAGGCAGTCCCATTTCTTTAAGGGATACCAGGAAGAGACTGTACCTTGGAAATGGCACAGATAGCCTCAGATGAAGAGCAGGGCTGTGACTTTCCCCAGTTAAGCAAAGTCTGAGAGTGCAGGGTCAAGAGGTGGTGAACAGCCCATGCTGGAGCTCTGCCAGGAGACATGGCAGTCAGTTACTGTGCTTTCTGACCCTCCAGTCAGATAGCTTTCTTCAGCTTTCAGCTTCTCTGGCTGTTCCCCAAGACTGGTAGAAATGTAATAAAGAATCCACTAGTGCTATTTTTGTTCCATTTGCCCTGCTCAATGCCTTTTTGCATCATTTTTGCTTGGTCTGTCTTCTGCCTTCCCATTGAAGGGTCTACAGGAAAGACATCTTGGTGCAAACATGGCCTTTCTGCTGACAGAGACCCCACTCTACCAAAAACCTTGGGATCTGAATTTCAGGCAAAGATTTCAATGCAGTTCTTATCCTAGTTCATGAGACAATTGAAACACATGCAGAAATGTACAGAAATTGTCTCCCATGGACAGATTAATAATAAAAGAGAAGACATTGTGACTATTGTATGCTTTCAAGGCACTTTTAAAAAAAAACAGCTCATGAATAGCTTTCAAAGTGACAAAAGTTTTTCAGACAGCAGGGCATGTGTTTCTTGGGACTGATGATGGATGATAATAGGATGAGAAAATGAGAGCAGTAAGAGGTGAAGCACTGCAGCTCCTGGAGCCCTCCCCTCAGCTGCAGAGCTGGGAGTGAGAGGAGGGTGTGAGGAGCATTTCCCCAGCAACCTGCCACCATGCTCCTGCTGTGACTCCAGAACAAGGTTTCTAGGCAATCTGATGCGTATTTATGTCTTTTGTCTAAGGGTGCCAAGAAAGATAAGGGAGGAAAGGCAAATGGAGAGAATGAAGAGAAAATGAGATACAGCCCCAATTCTTCTCAGGCTCCAGGACTTATCAGTGTCTATGTGGAAGAATTCATTCTTATGTACTATTAAAAGAGAGAAAGCACATTTCAGCATATGCACTGTAAAGAGAACATTTCTGATGCGGGACTCAGATTCTCAGTGTGAGAAAACAACATTTGCTTTTAAACTAAATATCTTTCTTCTCGATTAACTTTAATTCTTAATTTAAATTCTAATCTATATTTTTATGGTTAGACATAGCTCTGAACCTAGGAGACATACACAGAGAGACTCCAGCTTGAAGTCAACAAATAGACAATAACACAATGTTGACATTGCGAGGGATTTTGCTTGTGGCTCATCTTGTATGTCATATCTGGGTGGTAGTGCTTAATGTGTTAATTATGCTACAATCTGAGCAAGTCTCCAAACTTTTAAGAACAGAGGAATTTAAGACTGGATAACTGAATAGAAAATTCTTCCAAACTTGCATAAACTGAACAACTGCATCTTAAAATTTATTTGGATTTTTTCTGATCCTATTTCTCATGGAAAACTGTTCCAGAACTTCACTGGTTGTATAGTTAGAATTTTTCCTATTTCCAGTCTAAATTTATCCTTGGCTAGATTATATCAAACTGTTTTTTGGCCTAACACTGTTCTTTCTTTATACAGTTCTTATCCCTGCCTGATGTTTATTCCATAGTAAATAGCACTCACATCTCATTTCAGGCTGTGTTTTGATAGGCTGACAAACAAAATATTTTAATTTCTCTTCTTTGAGATAGGTTCTTCTTTCTCCCCACTCTCCTTGTAGCTGTTTTCTGAAACCATTCCAGCCAGAGCACATATATCTTGCACATGGATGGCCAGTATGGACATGCTGTATTTCAGATGAGGTCTTACTGGTGCCTTGCATAAGAGCGTGAATACTTTCCTGTATCCCGTGGAAGATGGACTTCATCTGACACATGTAGGGTCTCACTTGCCTTTCTCCCCAACTACCACATCTTGTTGGCTCGTAAAAGCAGTTCCTCTTTTTCTTTTCTTTTGTTTCCACTGATGAACTCCAAATTGTAGCAGGAGAGCTGATTAGTCTGGGCTTGTATAACCTTACACTGAAATTAAAAATTAATCCTTTCATTTGTTTATTTTTAACTTCTTGCTTCTTTAGGAAGTTACATTATTTCATTCTTCACACAGATACCCTTGGTACAGTGCTGTCTGCTATGGCAGGCTGCCTACAATATCTTCTAGAGATGACATTGTGGTGGGTTGACCTTGGCTGGCTGCCCAGTGCCCATCCAGCTGCTCTGTACCCTCCTCTCTTCAGCAGAAGAGGGGTTGAGAAAATAAGATGGAAAAAACCTCATAAGTAAAGAAAAAGACAGTTTAGAAAAGCAAAAGCAAAGGCCGCACATGGAAGCAAAGAAAAGCAAAATATTTGTTCTGTATTTCCATCAGCAGGCGATGTCCAGCCACTTCCTGGGAAGTAGGGCTTCAGTACATGTAGTGGTGGCTCTGGAAGACAAATGTCATAATAATGAATGCCCTCACCCCCCTTTCTTCTACCTTTTATTGTTGAGGAGACGTCATAAGGGATGGAATATGCCTTTGGTCAGTTTGGGTCAGTTGTCCTGGCTATGTCCACTCCCAAGATCTTGCCCATGCCCAGCCTACTGATGAGGGAAAAATGTTGGTGAGAGCCTTGATGTTGTGGGAGCACTGCTCAGCAGTAGCCAAAACACTGGTGTGTTATCAACACCTTTCTAGCTACCAATACAAAGCACAGCACTATGAGGGCTGCTATGAGGAAAATTAACTTCATCTCAAATATTCATCTTATTTTGGAGAAACAAGTTCTAGGAATGGTGCAGTCCAGTTGAGCTCTTTCTGTCAAAATTTCACATTGTCTCAGCTGCTGCTGTGCTCTGATTATTGATTAGCAGTCAGAGCAAGATTTCATTGCATTTTCTCATCTCTTTGTTTAACCATAGAGTCCTTTCCGTATAGAATGTAAGCTGGTATGGGTAGAAATCAGACATTTTAATGTGAGGTTTTACTGTGCTTCACAAAATAGTGCTCTGATCCATTGGTGGAACTTCTGGGAACCAAAATATCACCTTGTAGAGGAACACAAACATGAAACTTAAACTAACATTTTTGAAAGGAATAAAAAAATCCCAATATAGAGCTGAATTTTGAACATTAATCAATATTAAATTAAATCCTTGGATATTTTTAGCTAATTTGAACATACTAAATTTAAACACTACTTATGAAGCAAGGATCTGATCTGGGACACTATCCAGCAATGAGTATCTCCTGGTTTTAAGAGAGTACTTGGCTTACTGTGAGATGCTTTCTGCAAAGGAGATGCATTCCCTGAACCGAGATGTGAGTTGCATCTGAACTGGTAGAAAATGGGAGTGTTGGTTTCACCAAAGATCCCAAATGCCAATGCTTTTTTTCTGAAGACTGGGATTAATTTTTACACATTTTTACACATTTTTACACATTTTTACAAGCACTGAAGAATGTTATCAAAATGGATTTAGTGTCTCCATTTCTTAAAGAAAGGAAGGTTTTTTAATTTTTCCATACTTTTAAAATAAGTTCTTGAATTTTCAGTATTTACATGTTTCCTCTGTGGTCCTTTGGATCCTGAAGAGTTTTGTGCATGTGCTCGACAAGACAGTTATTGCGGCAATTCTGAGATATCCTGAGCACCCAAGGGTCTCACTGGCACCCTGCTCTAATGAAACGGATGGAAGTACAGACTTTCTCCCCTATAAATATACAGCCAGATTCAAATTATCTTCTCTGAATGCCCTAAGTAGCAGCAGCGGAGAGCTCTACTTTCTGTTTGTAAGGAACTTGTTACAATAATTCTGATAAAGCAGGGTTGTATTTTCCCTTCAGGTTAGGTATATTCCCAGTGCATACTTAATGAAAGATGGAAGACATTTGTTTCAGGATCAAAGGTCTTTATTTTTCCTCCAAAAGTTACTCCCTTCGAACCCCAAAGATATAATTATGTTGTACCTGGGACTTCTGCCTCTGCCAAGCTGCGTAGACAATAGCAAAAGGTATTTCAACCTTACTTACTCAGCTACCAGAGGAGATGAATATTTAACTGAGAGACAAGAAAGCTATTTTATTGAAGTACTTAGGGATAGAAAGACAAAGAATTTACTGTACAGTGACCCAGCTGTAGCTATAGAGGCTGACACAGAGTACACAATTGCACTGAAAACACTGTGGCGATGCTTTTAAATGATGGTTAGTGGTTTTGGAGAATGTCACAAACACAAGAAGAGGGGCACAGGGTATAAATGAGCCTATACACAGTTACTCGGCTGCTCTAGGAGCATGTGAATTTGGTACCATGCGGGACAAAATGCTAAGGCATCAGCTAGCAGAGAAATCTTCTGTTCTGTGTATTGGGGAACGATTGTTGTTTAAAAGAAAAACTAACAGGGGTCCCATATAGATGACTGGAAATTGCTCACAGCCCACGGTCAAAGCTGGGAAAGGTTATAGGAAAGGAAGATTTACCTCAGCATTTTGCACATATACTTTTACTCTTTGCTAGCTCCAGTTCACCAAAGAACTACACTGTTCACTGTTTTTGTTTTCAGCCAGGTTGACAGGAACATATTTGCAGTTTACAGCAGGTGCCCAGCCAAGTCAACAAAGTGCAAACTATGCAGTAAAAAAATAATACATAAAAAAGGTCACTTTGCCAGGGTATGCCGCTCCAGCAAGTTTCAGTGCCTTACAGGGTGAATGTCTGAGTCCAGTGACCAGAGTGACACTTTGCTCACCACACCATCAGTGAAAGCGTTGTGTTGTCTCCTGTTTAATGCATACAGAGACTTTTCAAATGCTTGTCAGCTCTTGTCCTGATAATCATTACTACACCTGTTTCTTGGACAAAGGAAAAAAATCTCAGCCTATTCATTCATAACCTCCAGGTGGACACCTTTGTGCTTGTGACAAAAAGTCATTCTTCCTGTCAGGCTTTTCCAAATCAGACCCCTAATGTCACGTCACTTGGCCGAAAGGTCTCATGATACATGTTCACCTGGCCCTCTGATAGTGATGGAGGCCTGACTCCATGCCCCCTCTGATGACTGTGACTTCCATGTCTTCCTACTGAGGATGAAGGAGGCAGAATTAAGTATCCTGTAATTAACTGCAAACGATACTGTTCCCACTAAAGTTGGCCTCATTACAACATACAGATTTATGGAGGAGGTGGAAAGACTTTCCTTTATGGGGGATATGTTCATACCAGTGGCAGAAGCAAGAGAACAGCACTAAACAAAAGGTATTTGGTAGCACACCAGACATTGCTGTTACCTGCTCTTTTCAGATGAATTTTCTAATGGCACTTACAGAGTCATACTGTGTGCATGTCCACCTTTCCAACTGCTGGCTCCACTGACTTAATTTCAGACAAATTTGATAAATGGCTAGAGGTCTCAAATACAGTAAGAACTGACAAGTTTCATTAAAACTTTGATATACATATATAAATCAAATATAAAGTTACATAAGTAGCCAGGTTGAAGAAAAAGGACATATCAGTGCTGAAGGAAAAGTTGCAGGGTGAACTCACCTGTACTCGATACCAAAGACTTTACACAGAGATATTATAAAACCCAGGAGAAACTTAAACTGGTCTTTGTGTCCTAGTAAATATGAGAACCTACCCTGCACGAGGACCAGAAAGCAGCTTCATTAATTTTGCATCTCCTGGGATTACTTGTTTCTGTCAGTTTGGAGATCTTTAAGACATTGTCCATTCACTGAGAAACTGGATAGAAGAGGTTTTCTCTGGTGAGTAATTTCTAAATTATTCTTCTGCAGATTCCCATGGGTGAAATAAGTAACATGTTGCTCAAACAGGGAGATTGAATGATAAACAGCTGAGACACTGCTGTGCACTTCAACCTCTCTTAAATAACTCCAGTGAGGTCGAATGCTTAAGAAGGGGGTAGTCTTAATAGCTGTATGCAAAAAAGCCAAGTAAATAAAAACTACAAAAAGAGAAACTGCTGATTAACTGGAAGGCAGATAAAGAAGATGGGGAATTTCCTCTTTAAGTAGAGATGGTTGTACAGCATGGCAAATGAGGGTGAAGTGCAGGTGGAAAAACCATACTCTGCCTGAGAAGCAATGCAATGTGCAAGACAATGAACAGAGCCCTAGGGCTTACACAGAAAGCCAGTCAGATTCACATTTGCTGTCCCTTCTGTGCACGAAATAGAATATATATATATGTACAGCCATGAGTACATTGGGTCTGTGAAGGCAGAGACAGACAGTATTACTTTCCTGGCTCTGTGCCCTCCCCAGCCCTCCCGGCCTATGTTTCAGTCTGTGCTTCTTTCCTGCAAGTGCCTAGGGCCATCTCATACCAGCATAACCTACCACCGCAAAACGCCTTCTCCAGAGTCTATCTGTTCCAGTCTATCTGAAGTTCATCTATTTACTAAGCTTTGCAGTATGCCCTGAAGGTCAACTGGCTCAGACTTCCTTGGAATGGAAATGAGGAAGGGATTTCAGACCAGTGGATCTTCAGTGAGGATGTGCTGGCTGCAGCACCTGGATGTTTAGATCACCGTATGAGTAGCTCAGTTGGTCTCAGCAGCTGACAGAAAACAGAATTTAAGCAGTTCACTCACAACAAGGAGCTAATAAATAAGCCAGTTTGAGACATATTTTAATTTTTAATTCATTTTTTTCTCCACAATTTAAACTGCACTTGTGCCTCCTGGAAACATTATAGAAGGAAGAAGAAAGAAAGTAATAGAGACGTTAATTTTTTTCATTAATTAACCATCTGGGACTTAACTCTGAAAAATTATTATTTAAAAATACATTTTTTTTAGCCCTTACAACAAGCATGGTTTCCTTTGATGACAGAGGAGCAGAATCCATTTAAAGCTAGAGGAGTTTTTACCACTAATTTCACAGTCTCTTGAATCTGGATCTTGATACTACATTCTCCAGAGTAGCAACGCTGGGAAATTATGGCCTGCTCCAGAACATGTGTTTGTATGGGTGCAAGTGGGTTACTAAATGCTCCTGCATACACACCTCTGAAGAGGCCTGATTAAAAAATTATGGCTTCTTTCCAGAGGGGTCGAACATGGTAGCCACAAAGACCAAGTACAAGGTCCTAGGTCAGGGCAATCACAAGCACAGATACAAGCAGAGTGGAGAATGGATTGAAAGCAGCACTGAGGAGAAGGACTTGGGGGTCTTGGTTGATGAAAACTCAGCATGAGCTGGCAATGTGCATTGCAGCCCAGAAAGCCAACTGTATCCTGGGCTGCGTCAAAAGAAGTGTGGTCAGCAGATCAAGGAAGGTGATTCTGCCCCTCTGCTGTGCTCTTGTGAGACCTCACCTGGAGTTCAGCATCCAGCTCTGGAGCACCCAACGTAAGAAGGACATCCAGCTGTTGGGGCAAGTCCAGAGGAGGGCTATGAGGATGGTCCGAGGACTGGAGCACCTCTCCTATGAAGACAGGCTGAGAGAATTGGGGCTGTTCAATCTGGAGAAGAGAAGGCTCCAGGGGGACCTTATTGCCATCTTCCAGTTCCTGAAGGGTGCCTACAAGAAAGCCGAGGAGGGATTTTTTACAAGGATGTGTAGTGATAGGAAGAGGGGTAATGGTTTTAAACTGGAAGAGGGTAGATTTAAACTAGGTATTAGGAAGAAATTCTTTACTATGAGGGTGGTGAGACACTGGCACAGGTTGCCCAGGGAAGATGTGGATGCCCCCTCCCTGGAAATGTTCAAGGCCAGGTTGGACAAGGCCTTGGGGAATCTGGTCTGGTAGGAGGTGTCCCTGCCCATGGCTTGGACTGGGTGATTTTAAGGTCCCTTCCAATCCAAACCATTCTGTGATTCTATGATTCTATTGTGGAATAATTCTCCCCTTAAACAGTAGGTTAAATAGAAGTAACATTTGTTCAAAATGTTGACCTTGTCCTTGTTGTATAACATTTTCAGACTTTTCATTAGTGTGCTCTGGGATGCTCATGCTAGGAACTTATTAACTGGACAAGGAAATGGGCTTCTGACAATAGCTTTTATTGTTCCTAATTAATATTTGCCAAGGACCCTCCAACTGCACGAACTTTTGAGTAGAGGCCAATTTTCTAGTTATCAGTGGACATTTCACAGCTAATATTTCAACAGCTGAAATGTCAGCCCATATGCATCAGTCCCAGGGTAAAAACACCCTTTCCTTCAGCTCTGGGCTGTGTTACATTGAGTTTGACTCTGGAGAAGCACCAGCAACAAGCAGATTATCTTCCTTATCCTTCCCATGCTGGTCTTCCTGTACTGATGCCAAGTGGATAGCAGGACTACTGCCTCATTCAGACTTATAGAATCACACAGAATCACACACAGAATCACAGA
>NW_010183589.1:0-794 GCF_000695765.1 Mesitornis unicolor
TCCAACCCAAACCACGCTGTGATTCTGTGAAAATCCAGTGCAAATTTAAAATGTAGCTGGTTTAGTTAAGGGAAGGGGGGATTGGCTTATGAGACCCTGCCTTAAATCACCTCATAGGTGTCTTCAACACCATGCAACTCCCCTGCACGAGCTCTTTCTGGTGTAAATCCAGAACAAGGCCCTCTCTATTGTGGAATGTCCAAAAAATAACTTTTTTTTTTTTTAATTTTGCATAGCAGCTTGTGTTTGTGCCGGAGCTGCTCTTCCAGATGCGTTTTTACCTGCTCATAGATGGTTTTCTTCAACTCCATCAGCTCTTGGAGCCCGTTGAGTTTCACCTCCAGCTCAGTTCTGTGCAAGGTGCTCACATCTAAATCCTACAGGAGAAGGCAAGTGCATTAATCAATAATTTGAGTTTGTAGCAAGGCTTTCCCACTGCCACCTCTCCCCCAGCAAGTGCCCTGCTTGCTGTTTATTGGCAGCTACTTTAGAAACTGCTCTGTGCATAGGGAGGTTCCTTTGTGGACCTCTTTTCTCTGCGTCTTTTGTTTTGGTTTTTTCTCTGCGAGCGCTTTGGTGGAAGTCTGAAATGAGGTAGGGTGGAGAAGGAAACAGGCAGGGCTGGTCCGTACCCACTCATCTTTTGTTCACCACAAAAAGCATTGAAAACTCTGATGCCATCCGCCAAAGTCACTAGGACTGCCTTTCCTGGCTGCTGACTGTGTCAGGGAAAACATGCAATTAGCCATAATGATCATTTGCGGAGAACGTTTCCTCTGTCTAATAATACCCTG
>NW_010183589.1:804-36707 GCF_000695765.1 Mesitornis unicolor
TTATTTATTTATATTTTTTTTTTAAATAGAAAGGCTGTGCACAAAGCTTCCCCTTTCAGCTGATACTCAAATGCGGCGACTTCTGGGCCGGGATGTTTGAGCAGGGCGTGACCATGCGACAGGAAGCAAAAGCAAACACATTTATCAATTTCCAGCCTTTCCCAACTCTGATGTCATGCGGAGAAAACTCGCCAGGGAGGAGGAGAGGCGTTGCCTCCGAGGGTCCTGGGGTGCAGATCCCTCCGGGCCAGCTCTGGCCACTGCAATTGCCGTGTGATTGGGTGCAGGCAAGGTCTGACCCCAGGCGCTTCCGCCAGGGGCCGTGGGGCTTTTCTGGAACCACAAGCGGCCCAGGCTCACTTGTACTTTTCCTGTTCTATTCCTTTCCTATTAGGGAAATAGGAAAGGATTTTCCTATTCTAGTCCTATCCTAATAGGATTCCTATTTTTCCCTTTTTTTTCCTCCTATTTTTCCCTTTTTTTTCCTCCTATTTTTCCCTTTTTTTCCTCCTATTTTTCCCTTTTTTTTCCTCCTATTTTTTCCCTATTTATTTTTCCCATTTATTTTTCCCTATTTATTTTCCACCCTATTTTTTCCTTTTTTCCCCTTTATTTTTCCCTATTTTCCCCTATTAATTTTTTCCCTATTATTTTCCCTATTTTTTCCCTATTTTTTTCTTTATTTTCCCCTATTATTTTTTTCCCTGTTATTTTCCCCTATTTTTCCCCTATTTTCCTTCTCCCGATTATTTTTCTTGTTTTCCTTTTCCCCATTCATTTTCCTGTTTTCCTTTTCCCCATTCGTTTTCCTGTTTTCCTTTTCCCCATTCGTTTTCCTGTTTTCCTTTTCCCCATTCGTTTCCCTATTTTCTCATTTTCCCCATTTTTTCCCCTATTTTCCTATTTCCCCTATTTCCCTTTCCCTATGGACTGTGTTCACCACTCCGCTGTCCTCCTCAAGTCCTTCGTACCCCACAGAACATCTATGGTCGACTCAGTCCCTGTAGAGCTCACTCTGCCTTAGCTGAGCCTGGACCATCTCTCCTCCCCATGCTCCCCTGTGACTTTGGTGCAGAGCCTGTTCAGATGCAAAGCTGCTCTTGCCACTGACCTTTTTGAGCTCCATGAAGGTGTACTCCATGCCGCTACAGAGGCGAATTTCATCCTCGTATCTAAGGAGAGTGAACAAAGCAGTAAGAAATTGCACGTGGTGAAAGCCTCTGGGATGCTTAAGGTTGTTTTGCTGGCCCCAAAAAGTGCTGGTACCAAAGCTTTCTGCTTTTACCATGATGTCCCACCTCCGTAATGCACCCTGCACAGCTTGTCTCTTATGTGTGGACATCTTGGACAAGCGAGAGGATAACAAGCCACCACACGCCAGCTGCTCTGTAGTAACACCATGAGCCCTTTAAGTCTGAAGAGCTCTGGAGTAGAGAGGAGGTAGCTTTAATTCTAATTTAATTTGAGGGCTAAGCAGCCTCGGGTTACTTCACATTTGCCACAGAAATTGAGAGTAGGCATGGAGAAGTGGGGTGTGGTGAGCTATTCTGTATGAAACCTAGTTTTCTGCCCAAATATTCCTAATTTTTTACCCTAAAAATTCCTCTTCTGTTTCTTTCAGGTATCCTCAGCATTTAATTTCCAGAATCTGAGAGTCTTCTCAGGGGAGAAAACTTTGGCTTGTGCAAATACTGGCCTGGTGTCATAAACTTACCCGAAATGTAGCACAATTTGTCAGGTAACACGGGACCTGGCAAAGCAATTTGTGGAAAACAGTGCCCACAGACAAGAAGGTAACAAAAACTGGAGGGAATAAGGTGGAGTCCTAATGGCTAAATATCCAGCAGAGGAACCAACCCCGCAGGTGCCTAAAACAGGTTTGATAAGGCAAGACCAGGGTAGCAAAGTCCAGGGGCAAATGCATTTTTGATGGCCAGCAGCTGTGAGAGGGTGACTTAGGGATGCCCCAACCCTCATTGGCTTTGGGATGAGCAGGGCTCCTCTTATCCCAATGTGCACGTAGCGTTTTCAGGTTGGGAATTAAACCTTTCAGTGCTGCTTAGAGATGTCACCAAATTGATGTGAGAAAGGCTGAGACCCTTGGGAATGAGGTAAAATAAATGATATATCCTAACAGAGTGCTGCTGATAAAATCAGGAATGAGAGCCATATTCAGTTGTTTGGTGGTCTGGTGCATCTTCACTCCAATTACCCTTGAGAGCCTTTTCTGCTGTTGTACAGACTTTTAGGAGTAAGAGGAGAAGGTATTGGGGACACAGCACAGGGGATCCCACTGCAGGACAAGAGGCTAAATCATGCTCAGGAACTGACCTGAAATATCAAACCCAGCTCCCTGGAGCTGTTTCTTCCTCGACAGAGGGGGCAGTGAGGGCACCTGAGAGCCATAGGCTCTACATTTAGGTTCCTCTTGAGTACCCCCATGGTGTTAAACTCGCCTTCTCCTTGCCTGCTTTAGCCCAGGTAGCGTGGCTAACGAGATTTACCTGTCTGGTTTCTCTGCTCTTTAGCTGGAATGTTAGCCATGCTGCCAGCAACTATGTACTGAGCTTAATTACAGCCTGCCACTCTTCCTTCATCCTCGTTGCGTTTCAGCCCAATCCCAGTCTGTCCCAGCCTGCCAGAGCAGCTTCGCGCATTGCCGGGCGCTGACATAATCTTGTGTATTGAGCAAACACCGCTCCTGCCTGAAAAGGAGCAGGCCCAGCCAGCCAAACGTGCTCACCACACGGCTCCGGATGGACCTGGCGGCCAGGAGATGACTCAGATGGGGATGGAGCATTCCACAAACACATTACAGCATTTATCCCTTTACAGATAATCCTCAAGCAGTCGTGCATTAAGGCGTAAATCCATCCCATCTCGATTCATGCACTTAAGATGCACTTGAGACAGGCGTCTGGTCGCCTTGGGCTCCTTCCACAGGCGGTGGAGCAAAACCAGAGGTGAACCAAATCTCAGGCAGGCTGTGTTCCTCTCTGGATGTGCCTTCAAGACTGTTTTAGGGTGAAGATACAGTGGTGGGATGGATTTGAGCCTGGTGGCGTGAAATTAAGTCACTCTTCCTCTTGTGGAGCAAGGAAATGGGGCAGGAAGCAGCTGGAAACCAACGGCAGAGGTAGAGGGGTGTTGACTGTCTGGTCTTCGGGTGGCAAGAGTTGTCTAATGCCTGGATCTCAGAAATGGGTCCCCTAAAGGCTGTAATGCCTTGTGTTTTCCTGCAGCATCTCCCCAGCGCCACAGCAGAGTAGGTCAGCACATGCAGAAATTCCCTGCCTTCCCGTTCAGATGGGTTTTTGCACATCTGGGGAGCTGAAGCAAACACTTGTGCAGATGTGCACCTCTGGCTGGTCCACCCCTATTTGGATATATTATGGTATTTGTCTTTTAGCTTGATTTCCTAAAGAAGCAGGGTTTGAGATCCTCTGCCAGCCTTCAGCTTGCTTTCCTGTCCCTTCTCTGTTCTCTGCATTTGGAGTCATTGTTCAATGGCAACCCCATTTGAGGAGGAGGAGCAATAGTCCTGTATGGTTTTTGGAAAGCAATCCCTGGATAAAAGCAGATTAATTAGGGCCTTACAGAGGAGCACTGATGGCAGATTTCACATCTTAAATGATCTGTTAGGCAGTAGCCTGCTCGGGTGGGCACTGTGTGCGTGATGTGTTATGTCTGGAGTGCTGCAGCTGGGATGAGAACATAACCAGTTATTAGCTTTTCCTCCCCCAAAAAATTTCCCTTGGGAAAAGAAACCTCCGGAGGAGTGGGAAGCCTCCAAAATTTGCATGGTGGAGGCAAGACCATTTGCTCCAGAAAAACAACTGGGCTGGGGCAGCCTTCTCGAAGGCGGCGTGCAGGACTCGACAGGGCCGGCGTGGGTTAGGACGGGCTTGGATCACTGCCTGGAGAAGGCTCAGCTGAAGCAGCCACGCTCTCCCCGTGAATCACAAACCCCTGGGAGCAGCACAGTGGATTGTCACTGTCACAGAAATCCACCTTGCGCTGGCTTTGGGTGTTAACAGCACCCAATGACCGGGTGGGTTTTGTGCTCAGGTCACCCCTTGGCAGGGTTTGTGCCTCGCAGCTCACAAATGGGAGGGAGCGGAAGGGGAAGGCTCCGCAAATGAAGGAAGAGGAGCAGGGTAATTTCTGAAGGCTGTTTTCCCAGGGCTGTGTAGTCCCACAAAGCGGGAACTCTTCTCCAGACCGATAGTTGGGCTGGTCAAAGCTGGTGCCACGCTGAGTCTCCTTATCTGGGGTGTGTGTTGGGTGTGGGGTGGGTCCTGTTCCTCTAGTCAGGGATTGAGAGGGATGTAGCATCCCTGTCACGTCTTATCCTGTTATCCAACTAGGTAGTAACTGTCCAGGAAAATCCAAAGGTAGGGGCAAACACACAGACAGTCTTTATCCTTAAGAAATCAGGCTGAAAAGTCAAGGATGTGCCAGGCGTAGGCAATTAATGAGGCAATTACTGTGAGTACAAACTGTGAGTAGATACGGGTGACTGATCTGGCATTGCTCCACTGGCCCAACCATTTTCCTCTCTGGGTTTTTTTTGGAATAAAGCAAGAAGTGTATTTTATAACTGCCACGCCGCAGTTACTTCCTTGGGGAAGTGCAAGGAAGACCAAGTGCAAGAGGGAGGACGGGTCTCAAGGTTTTTAGGACAAGGACTAAATAGCACAAAGCCACAATATATCCATAGCATGCATAGCAAAGCCAAAGCATCAGTGAGCCCAAGTCCTGTAGTGAAACCCACATCCAAATAAAGAGCAGACAGGCACCAGCTAGGAGGGATTTAGGTATTTCTAGATGCATGGGTATCACTGTGTCACTTCTTGAAGGATGCTAAGCACGGTGATCTCAGCATCGGGTCAAGAACTAAACTCTTAATTCCTATTCCTGCTCCGCCACCAGCTTGCTCTGTGAGCTCAAGTAGAACACCTCGCTGTGTCTCTGTTAATATGTCTGCTAATTGGAGCTATCAGCCCTTCTCTAATTTACAGACTCATTGAGTAGCTGGTTTAATCAAAGTCTGCAAAGATCCTTGGGCTAAATAGAGAGCACCGTTACTATTTAAGCATCACTTGGTACATCAGGTTTGGGGTATTACTGCGGCGATGTCCATCAGTACCAGCAGAGGGGCAGTCCCTCGGCATCACCGTGCTGGTTTGATGGTGCCCATACGTGGCTCTTTGCTACAAATCAGCACTGGGAGACTCCCGAGATCGTGTGTAGGCAGCTGGGTGTAACTGTAAGGGAAAGTATCTAATTGTGGATTCATCTGTGGTATGCAAATGACGCCGATAATACGAAAAGCTTTGTCTTCTTGAATGAGCCATGGCACATCTCAGATGCTCTTATCTGAAGATCTCAAAGCTCTTGGCAGAAACAGCAGTATAAGCACGTGGCAGCTGGTCCTCCCTGCACCTTTCAGCTGCCTCAGTATTTTCTGTCAAGAGGTTTTTTTTCTGGATAAAAGTCTGGCTTTTTGGTAAATGCCGAATTTTGCATTGAATGTTGTGGGGTGAAGGGGGAAAGGAAGGGATGTTTGTTAGTACTGAGCAGCCTAGATCGATAAAATGATCTGGGGAGAAAGTTCTGGCTTGTAATACTCATAGAATCATAGAATGTGTTGGGTTGGAGGGGACCTTTAAGTATCATCTAGTTCAACTCCCTGCAGTAAGCATAATAGTGTGAAGAAGAAATATTTCTCTGGTTCAGTGGCTGTCACTCCTGGTAACACAGCTCCTCAGAGCTGTCCTCTGGCCTGAGACCTTTCTCATATGCCCTGCAGTCTTTGGTATCTTGCTTTTTCTGGGTTTTCTTTCACCTCTAGTTCACAGAATCACAGAATCACAGAACGTGAGGGATTGGAAGGGACCTCCAAAGCTCATCCAGTCCAATCCCCCTGCCGGAGCAGGAACACCCAGATGAGGTTACACAGGAAGGCGTCCAGGCGGGTTTTGAATGTCTGCAGAGAAGGAGACTCCACAACCTCTCTGGGCAGCCTGGGCCAGGGCTCTGTCACCCTCACTGAGAAGAAGTTTCTTCTCACATTGAAGTGGAACCTCCTGTGTTCCAGTTTGTGTCCGTTACCCCTTGTCCTATCATTGTTTGTCACCGAGAAGAGCCTGGCTCCATCCTCGTGACACTCACCCTTTAAATATTTATAACCATGAATGAGGTCTCCCCTCAGTCTCCTCTTCTGCAAACTAAAGAGCCCCAGCTCCCTCAGCCACTCCTCACAAGGGAGATGCTCCACTCCCTCCATCATCTTTGTAGCCCTACGCTGGACTCTCTCCAGCAGTTCCTGTCCTTCTTGAACTGAGGGGCCCAGAACTGGACGCAATATTCCAGATGCGGTCTCACCAGGGCAGAGTAGAGGGGGTAGTTAATCAGGAAGAGGCAGGGATGCTAACTGCTCAAATACACATTTCTGTGCACACCAAACTAGGAGTTTGTTCCTGGAAATAGCAGATTGTCTGTGTTAAATCAGTCCCACTCAGTGCACGAGCTGAACCAATACCTTTCCACATCCCCCTCCTAATAACCATCTCAGCCAGACACCTACTTGCTTCGGAAGTTATCCATGGTGCTCAGGACCTTTGTCAGCTCTGACTCCAGGTTTTCCTGCTCGTAGTTGAGCGCCTTCATCTCTTGGTTCATTTTGCTCATGTACTGATCGTAGATGGCCCTGATGTCCGACTCAGAGTGGGAATTGTTTTGATCCTTCAGGAAGTTCCACCTTGTCGTCAGGACCTTGTTCTGCTGCTCCAAGCACTGGACCTGTGGAAGAGGTTTCAGAAACGTTAGTGACACAGTCAAAAGCAAAGGTTTTGGATAGGAGACATTGGCCTGGAGACCTTCAGAGTGGCGAGAGGCTGCTGGAGCCAGCAGAGATCTCCAGGTAAGAATGAGAAATCTGAAGATCAAGCTTGAGGATGGAGGGTTATAGGGATTTTTAGAGGTTTTACACATTGCCTACTTATTAATTTCTTGATAGAACATGTTCATGTCAAAATGAGTGAGCGTCTCTTATTAAGTCACTGAAAAATAAGAACTGTTCAGTGCTGGTCTGAACACACTGAAGTAAAGGCTAAAAATCCACCGCAGGTCATGCAGAGACATTTAGGGTGAACAAAACTCTGATTTACTACCTTGGGGTGGTACAGACAAAGGTAACTCCTCCCAGATCTGTAGGATTACACCATGGTGAAGGTTAAGTAGTGGATCAGAGTCCTGGTTTGTGTTGCAGAGCAACAAGGAGGAAGGAGCTCGCCCCCCATGTGGGGTCTGTGTGTGTGTGCATGGCTGCTTGAGAGAGGATGCACTGCATTCTCATCCACCTCATTTGATAAATCTGGCACTCTTTTTCTTCTGATATTCACAGTCCTAACAGTAATGCTCAGTGTTTACCAGTTTTTATCTTCAGAGCTCTTGGCTAACGTCAATTAATTATCTAATTGCCACCTCTCTTAGTGCTCGGGGAACAAAGCTGACCTACTCCAGTCACGTTCTGGGTGGTGATTTGTGAGTTGCCTCCAACGGCGTCCTCTGCTCTGTCATGGAGATGATTCAACACTGATACCATGCCCTGTGTGGTGTGAGCAGCGGGGTGCAGGTGCTATCAGGCCTTGACTTTCAGCTTTTACTTTAATTTTTTGTGGACCCAAATAGCATCAGTGCATTGAAGAGCTCTTGATGCACATGGTGGGAGGCCAAGTCTCACTGTTTGAGACCTAATCCTTTCTTCCCTTTATCTCAACATGTGGCTGTAGACATCCCATCAGGAGTCCAGTCTGCCTAGCTGCTTTGTCCTGGCACAAACCAGTGGCCCACTGGGTGCATGCAAAACTGAGAGCCAGAGGATGAAGCTGCAGCAGAGCCAGAAAAGGACATTGCAGGTGGCACAAAGAAGTGACCCCCGAGGCTGTTTGCTCCCTCCATCTGAGGTATCTCAGGGATGTGATAGAGCATCCCTCAGCAGGGCTGGGATCAACCTGTGGGATTGACTGTAGGGAACAGCCTCTCGTTTTAAGGCAGCTGCCCCGTTTGCTGGTGGGGTGGTAAGGAATTGAATGCATTGGCTGCTGTTCTAGGTCCATCTTTGATCCCCAAATCAAGTCTCTGTTCCTAACCTTGCTCCTAATCCTTAGCTGCTCTTCTTTGTCCCCTCCCTAACTCTTCATTTTCTTTCCTCTCCCCAAACCATACCCATCCACTGCACTGAACCACTTATATCTTGGCTTCTTAGTGTCCCTCTTAGCAGAAATTCTTCCTTGCATAGTCTTTTAACGTGAGTTTTGCAGCGGAATCACCCAGAACTGGCCACGTTTCCCAGAAAATCATGCCTAAAACCAAAAGAAGCGATCAAAGCCTGATCCTCGGAGGCCTCTATCTCTGTGCTGCTCAGCCTAAAGGTTGGTGCTCCATCACTTGGCCATTCCCTGTCTTCCACCAGGACGTATCTACAGGCTTGGGGACGAATGGCTGGAGCTACCAGGCAGAAAAGGACCTGGGGGTGCTGGTGGCAGCAGATCCCAGGAGCCAGCAATGTGCCCTGGTGGCCAAGAAGGCCAACGCCATCCTGGGCTGGATGAGAAGGGGTGGTTGTAGGGCAGAGAGGTTCTCCTGCCCCTCTGCTCTGCCCTGCTCACACCACAGCTGCAATCTTGTGTGAGCTCTGGGCCCTCAGTGCAAGAAGGACAGGAACTGCTTGGAAGAGTCCAGCAGGGCCACAAAGGGATGGAGGGAGTGGAGCATCTCCTGCTGAGGAGCGGCTGAGGGAGCTGGGGCTCTTGAGCTTGGAGCAGAGGAGCCCAGGGGTGCCCTCATCCATGTGATCAATGTGGAAAGGGCAGTGTCAGGAGGAAGGAGCCAGGCTCTGCTCTGGGATGTCCAGTGCCAGGACAAGGGGCAATGGTCCCAAGCTGGAGCACAGGAGGTTCATGTGAACCTGAGGCCAAAGTTTGTGAGTGTGAGGGTCCAGAGCATGGCCCAGGCTGCCCAGAGAGGTTGTGGAGTCTCCTTGTGTGGAGACACCCAAAGTCCTGGCCGTGTTCCTGTGTGACTGCTCTGGTGACCCTGCTCTGTGGGGGTTGCACTGGGGGAGCTTGTGAGGTCCCTTCCAACTCCTGATATTCTGTGATATCTGGATGAAAAATAGATACAGGCAGATCTGGAACAGCCTGCTGGAAAACCATCAGCAGTGAACTCCTCACATTAGTGTGGTCAATTATCTGAGGAATTAGTCGCTCAGGCTTGAGACCAGCTGAATTCCTGATTAAAAAGACAAGTTCTCTTTGAGAAGGAAGTGTCATTACTTTCCTCTGGAATGAAGGCCTGAGGCAGGTGGCTGAAGTTTGCCATTTGATGCACCACTTGAAGCTACAGCCTTCAAAGCTAAACTCAGGAGCTGCTAGCACTCAAGTCAAAGCCACCCAACGAAGGTGGAGCGTTGGTATCTTCTGTCCATCAGGCCCTGTAATGCATGCTTATCAGCAGGCCACCAGGTTGGGTTTATCAGGAAAAGCTGGAGGCTCTCACTTCTTCCATCCCTGTCTGCACGGAGCATGTGGCGTGGCTCACGTACGTGTTGTCACCGCGTGGTCTTGTCCCATCTCCCCTACTCCCGTCCTTTCTGCTGAGGTTTCTGAGCAGGGCTGGCATGCACACAAACCCCCACCTCTTGATCTGACCATCAGGACCATCGGATCACCACCCCTGGGTGACTTCCAAAACCAAGAGTTCTCCAAATTCACAGTGTAGGGGCTGCCATGCCCCTCCATGCAGGGTCCAACCACCACACGCCTGTTTGCACAGATAGATGTGGTTGGTTCACAACTATTCGGTTTGGATAGATGCTATGGGAGATGGTTTCCCCCGCCCTTCTCCTTCCCAGTGTGAATTCAGGTCCCCTTAGAGATAGAGTTAAAACGAAAAACCAACACAAATCCTGAGCCATTGCAGCTTGGCATCGAGCGCCGGTATTGTAGACAGCAGTGAAGCAATCCTAGGAGATTACCATCTGTTTACAGAGCACCAGGGCTTTGCAGAAACCTGCCTCGGCTGGATGAGTTGTTTTCCTTTGAGAAAGCCTTCTGCCTTCTCATGGATCTTAGGAGATGAAAGCGACACTTTCTTGGCTACGCACGCAACCCCTCACAATAAAAACCGCAGAGGAGGGAGGTGGGTGGGGGGTCTCCCTTGCCCACCACATTGTTGTGGAGGTGGATTTCCAGCTCTCTTTCAAAGCTGGAGAAGAATTGGAGCTGCTGCCTTAATCGGCATCACTGCCCATGGCTGTTTGTCCACTATGGGGGCCAAGGCCTGCTCTGTCTGGCCCCACATCTCTGGACCCCAATGTTGCTGTTTAGGGTCCCCGAGGGCAGCGCTGTCCGCCCTCTCCAAGGGACCCATGCGGCAAAGGAGCTGCATGGGCTGCCCGGTGCCGCTGACCACGGATGCGGCCTGGCTTCCCCTAGAGGTGATGCTAGCCCTTGTGAAAACAGATAGCGCTGAAGGAGTAACTAATTGGGTAATTAGCTTAATATTCAGAGTCTGGCAATGGTTAGCTGAAGGCCTTGATAAGTCTCCTTATCAAAGAGACACTGGTTAGTGTCTGCTTCCCCACCACCGTGGTCCTCAGCAGCTCCCCTTACCTTCTCAATGAGGGTCACAAACTGGTTGTTAAGCGACTTGATGTCCTCTGTCTCCTGCTGCCGCATGGCTTGGAAGTCGGGGTCGATGTCGAGGTGCACGGGGGTCAGGAGTCTCCCGTCGATGGAGAAGGAGGGGTAAGAGGAGCACTGGTATCCACCATCTCCGTAGCCATTGCTGGCCAAGCTGTTGGGACTGCAGCGGCCCAGGCGATCCGGGGACGAGCTGGCTGCTCTTCCTCTGCTCATCTTCCCTGCCACCTCCCAGGAGGAGAGGGAGCCACTGGAGAAGGCTGAGCAGGGGTTAGTCATGCTCGGCTCGAGGCTCTGCAGCTCCAAGGGAGGGGAAGGGAGGGAATAGGGAGAGGAATTAAATAAAAAAAAAAAAAAAAGAGATGAAGTTTTCTTGCTCCTGCTGCCTCAAAGGGAAGGAGAGTAGTGGCACGGTGAGGAGTTTGGTCGGCTTAATTCCTGTCTCCTCAGCTCGTGGGTTGGCTAATGAATTACAAGCACCTGTTCTCCTATGTTCATTAAACGGAGGAGGGTGTAACCGTTGATGTAATCCAGATCAACCTGTTGGCTTTTTATTTTTTTTTTCTTCTCTCCCTCCTCTCTCTGTACCCTCCTTTCTTCAGGAGCTTGTTTGTGTGGTGAGGGCATCAGCACTCGCAGCAAAAACAAATCACTGGCAGGTAATTTGCTGGGCCACAAGCGGCTGCTTTTCTCATCCTTAAATGGTGAAGAAAGCGATCAGAGGCTGCAGCAGGCGCGGGGAGGACGGCTCCGAGCGTGGCTGCTGTGCTCATATTTGGTGCGTGGGGCCTGGGTTCAACCCATGGCTGGTTTCCAGCCAAAATTTGCTGGGAAGAATGGTGATTTTTTCCTTTTTCTTTGGGGTTTTTTTTGGTCGGTTTTTTTTTTTGTGGATGGAGGAGTGTTTAAAATCATAAAGAAATAGCCTGAATTGGCCAAGGGTAGAAGTTTGGAAATGCATCCCAAGCTCATCATGATTAGAGGTGCTCGTGGTCTTCCTTTGACCACACAGGCACATCACAGCAGGTTCTGGTGCTCTGAGTGTTTTAGGTCTGATTTTGAGACCCCTTGGCTATGGGGACCACGAGTCCTGAGGTTATTCAGTCATTACTCTTGCAGCAATGGAGTCCTTCAAAGCCTCTAGACACCAAGTTGGGTCTCCAAAGCGCCCAAGTCCACCTTTAGCCACCACACTCCTTGAAAACCCTTTAAAAACTGGCACTGGAGACACCAGAAACCACTGTGTTTTAATGAATTCTAGGCTGCTACGGTGGCACGCCCTTAAATACCTGTTTGGACCTGGGTATAAATCAATGCTGGACATGGCTTTCTTGAAAGCATTTTCCTCCTTTAACTCAGTTTCTCGTGTGAAAAGTCAAGACAGAAGCGCACCCATTTCTGCCTCTTTTTGTCTGTTCTCAAGCAAAGGAACCAACTTCTCCGGCCAAAATTGTGAATTCCCATTTTGTGGGAAAGCTGCTGTTTTCCAGTCTGGTTCTGCCCAATTTTGGAAGACAAGCTGAGAATTTCCCTGGCAAGTGAAGGGAAGGAAAGCTTGGATGCGGCGCAGACCTGCTTCAACAAGTAACGTCTGTGATGATGTAGTGGTTTCTGTCTTAAGAAGGACTTCAGAAGGAAGATGACCCCTTCCAGTAGGGTTAACCTTTCCTTTAAGCATAGTTTCAGTATTTTGCCAAAACCCATGTGCTCTCCCGTGGCATATCCATCTCACCAAAACACCAGGGAAAATGTTTCCCCTGATGAACCATTCGAACACCAAGTCCCTCACTCAACGGATCCTTGTCGGGACTTCACGGTTTAATCCTGATGGTTTATTTTAAGGATGAAAGCAACATTTCAGGCTGGGAGATGACAGAGCTCGTGGCTCTTGCAAGGTGAGATGAGATGATCTGGCTCATTGTGGGCTGCTCGTTTGTGGCTTTGTGGTTGCAGGCACATCAGTGTTCCCGATTAGCATCAGGTCATGGGGTCACCTGGCAGGTTTTTGGCTTCTTCTGGTACCGAGGACGATTGGGATCACTCCCTAGGAATGATCCCTCTGAGGGAAGGACACAGAGGTGAAATGAGGCCGGTTCAATTTAATAGTGGCTGGGAGCAGTGTGGTGCAGGTGGGATACTGCACGATTATATTTTGCAAGATCCCAGGTCATCACATCAGCAACCACATCTGCCTGAGCATCAATCCCTACTCCTTTCTCCTCTAACTATCAATTCTTTCTCCCCCTCACTTTCTTTTTTGTCTTGATATGGAGTTTCTAACACTAGATCCAGCCAGTGAGCATATCCAGTTTGGCTGAAATGGCATCTCCCAATGCCGTATGGCACAAACAAGCCCTCTTGGTGATCAGATCTAATTTAAACGTGTTGCTTGGTGCCTTTTGAGTCCTGGTTCCTGGATAGCACTGTGTGCTGTGTCCCACATCCTCTCCATTTGGTGCTGGAGGCAGGGACAGAGTCATTTTACCAAAGAAAGATGCAGTTTAACAATTGACCTCCATTTAATGCATGGGAAAGGCAGGGTGGAAAGTGCTTTTTTAGTAGAGGGCCACTTGAATCTGAGATGAGCTTTTCAAAGTCCTGCTTCCCTCCAGAAGGATGGGGATGATTTGCAATAACCCTCGAAGGAAAATATTTGCAAGTGGTCCTCTCTGGTGGCAGAAGACCTTGCAGAGAGAGAATTAAGCTGCTTTCTAACCTCTCCTTTTTGGGTGCCAAGGCTGAAGCTCCTGCTGGGTGGAGGGGCAAGGTGGGGATCCAAAGGTGAATGATCATAGGATCACAGCACGGTTTGGGTGGGAAGGGACCTTAAAGCTGACCCAGCCCAGCCCTGCAGTGAGCAGGGACATCTTGAACCAGCTCAGGGTGCTCAGACCCCACCAAGCCTGGCCTTGAACATCTCCAGGGATGGGGCCTGCAGCACCTCTGGGCAACCTGGGCCAGTGCTCGACCACCTCATGGGGAGCAGCTTTTTCCTCAGATCCAGCCTAAATCTGCCCTTTTCCAGTTTAAAACCATCCCCCCTCGTCCTGTTGCTCCATAGTGAACAGCTCTGCCCCAGTTTCTCACAGGCCCCTTGCAGGTCCTGGAAGGTCACTCTAAGGTCCCTCCACAGCCTCCTCTCCTCTCCTCTCCTCTCCTCTCCTCTCCTCTCCTCTCCTCCAGGCTGAACACCCCCAACTCTCTCAGCTGTCCCCAGAGCAGAGCTGCTCCAGCCCTCAGCATCTCCATGGCCTCCTCTGGTCCCTCAATGTCCTTTTTGTGCTGGGGACTCCAGAGCTGGACACTGCTCCAGGTGGGGTCTGCCCAGAGCAGAGCAGAGGGGCAGAATCCCCCCCTGGCCCCGCTGCTGTGGATGCAGCCCAGGATGGGGTTGGTTTTGGGCTGCAGATGCACAGTGGTGGCTCATGTCCAGCTTCTCATCCCCAGCACCCCCAGGTCCTTTTCCTCAGGGCTGCTCTCTATCACATCATCTCCTGTGTCCTGTATTGATGATGAGGGTTGCCCTGACCCAGGTCCTCCCTGCCCTTGGCCTTGTTGAACCCAATGAGGTTCTCCTGGACCCACTTCTCCCTTGTCCAGGTCCCTCTGGATGCCATCCTGTCTGTCTCGCACATCAACCTCACCACCCAGCTTGGTTTGGTATCCACTTGGTATGCACTGCTGCTCATGCCCATGGGTCTTAGAGGGGCCTTAATTTCAGTCTCACCGGGGCATTGCTCCATGATGATGCCCAGTGGCCTGATGCTGCAATGCTACTGCTCTTTGGTATCAGAGGTGCCCATAGCAGTGCAGAAACCTGTCACTCCACGTGTATGGAGAAGGGTGGGCTGCTTTACACAGTGACAGGGTTGTTTTTCACACAGCTGCATGTTTCTCTTCCTTGCTGCAGGTTTCTCTTCCTCGCTGTCTTCCCTGCCCTGTGGGAGAGGCCATGCTGAGTCAGGGTGTTTCTCCCCTTCCTGCCGATCTTCTCGATGCTCCTCCTCAGCCAGGTATTTGGTTCAATTTGGAATGGGCCGGTCTCCAAAATCGGGCTTTGAGATTTGGCGCCAGCCTTCTTGGCTACGCAGCGAAACAAGCTGAAAAAGAATGGGGACAAGAGGAAGGTGGAGAAGGCTCTGGAGGATGCGATGAAGGGTCCAGACACAACCTAAACTGCTGTGTCCTCTACTCCCATAGTGTTGCTGCCTGTGTTCTTGTAGCCTGGTCTCCTGATCCATTTGGAAGGAGTCACAGAATCACAGAATCCCAGAACGTGAGGGATTGGAAGGGACCTCAAAAGCTCATCCAGTCCAATCCCCCTGCCGGAGCAGGAACACCCAGATGAGGTTGCACAGGAAGGCGTCCAGGCGGGTTTTGAATGTCTGCAGAGAAGGAGACTCCACAACCTCTCTGGTCCAGTGCTCTGTCACCCTCACTGAGAAGAAGTTTCTTCTCAAATTTAAGTGGAACCTCCTGTGTCATCACCATCCAAAGATGCTGAGTGGTCCTAGGACCTCCCATTCTGGATTTGTTTGGAGCATGGCAATGCCTTGCTTTGAGTTTGCAGTGTGGTTGTTCAGTAGATTGAGGCTTGGGGTGCCTTAAACCTTCACAGGATGTTTTTTGGGGGTCCTTAAACCTTTGCCGAAAAATCTAGAGAGTCTTGTCACCCTTCCCTTGATACATGGAGATTTATTCCAGCCATCTGGAAAATCAACTTTTAGGGTCATTGGCTCAATAGATATATGCATAGCAGACTAATTTATTTATCAAGGTTCCGTAAGTAATTGCTGTTTATTAAGTATGAAACATAAACAAGGAATCAGCGTTTGCCCCAAGGAATCTGAATGATGAAGGTTAAGCAAGACAGCGACTGGGCTGAGGGATGCAGAGAGCCACGGAGGTAATGAGTGGGTCAGCAGGACTTATTTAAGCTTCATGAGGCACGCGAGGAGCGTCTGGAGGGGGAAACTGTGTGTGTTGAGCTGAGTGACGCATTGCAGGGGAATGAATGGCTGATATTGTGGCCACAGGTAGGACAAGACAGAGCAGCTGCAGGTTCCTGGTTCCAGAAATCCAGGTTCAGTCTACCGAGTTCACTTCAGGTTTAAAGAGAAAATAAGAAGAGGGCCTGTTTTGTTAAATGTTTGTTTTGCTTTTGTTAAATTTGGCTGCCGGCCTTCAGCCTGTAACAGGAGAGGCATTCACTTGCTTTGTGGTGTAGAATCACAGCATGGTTTGAGTGGGAAGGGACCTTAAAGATCATCTGGTCCAACCCCCCATGTGCAGGGACACCTCCACCAACCCCGTCCAGCCTGGCCTTGGGCACTGCCAGGGAGGGGACACCCACAGCTTCTCTGGGCAACCTGGGACAGGGCCTCACCACCCTCAAAATGATGAATTTCTTCCTAATATCCAGTCTAAATCTCCCCTCTTCCAGTTTAAAACCACCCCCCTCGTCCTATTGCTCCATAGTGAACAGCTCTGCCCCAGGTTTCTTACAAGCCCCTTTCAGGTCCTGGCAAGGTTGCTCTAAGGTCCCCCCGCAGCCTTCTCTTCTCTTCTCTTCTCCAGGCTGAACACCCCCAGCTCTCTCAGCTGTCCCCAGAGCAGAGCTGCTCCAGCCCCTCAGCATCTCCATGGCCTCCTCTGGACCTGCTCGGGGTCACAGCCCAGCACCGCTGCCCAGAGCTGGGTTTGTGGTGAGAGGCTTTGATAGCAGAGACGCCTGAGCTCAGCTCCATTTCTCAGCCCATCTCTGCAGTGCCCAGTGGAGATGGGAAGGTGCTGGGGTGGACTGGAGGCCTGCCTGGACTGGTGCTGTGGTGGGATGGCCAGGGACACGCCAGTGACCACAGGGCTGCATGGTAATTTGGGCACGCATGTGGTTTGCTATCGCTCTCCTTGGCTGACCCTTCCCAGCCCTGGGGGACAGTGGGTGAGCACAGAGGGACGCGCTGCAGGTCCATGCTGGGATTGGGATACGGTGGCTGGGGACAGGAGAATTTCACCCCAAACTGTGGACCCTGGTTTGGGGATATCTCTGCAGCCTCCCCTAGCTCCACTCCGTCTCTGCTCTCCTTCTTTCTCACTTTTATTCCATGCTCTTCTAGCGTCCCATTTCCACCCTCATCTCCTTTTATTCCTTTACATGTTACCCAGCGCCATCTGCATCCCCCTCCTCCTGCCAGCTCCCTTCCCTCCTTAATGCTTTTGAATTTTTAGGTGAAACAGCGAGGAGCTAGAACTCTGCCATCAAAATCGCTTCACCCCCCAAAACCAGACGTCACTCGCAAAGAATTTACAGCAGGGTTTGGAAGGCAGGATGGGACGTGCCCACATCTGCTTCACGCTCAGGAAGGTTTCCAACCCATCTGCTGCCCTTCTGCTCACGTAGTTTCCAGGAAATTTCAGGTATTGTAAAAAAGAGAGACTTAATGAAGCGGTGGTGACATCATTTGTGCCTCCTGGGGTGCTGGGTGCTGCAGGCTCTTCCCTTTTCCCACTGTAGGAAGGGGATGGGTGACAGCGGCCGGGGCTGAGGCTGGAGGGGGCTGCGGGGGGAGCATCTGCCCCGGGCAGCCACATCCTCTCATCTCCTGCATAAAGAGGCTCTGCTTCAGCTTAGAAACCGCTGCTCTATTTTCTCAGTTAGTTTATCCCAAAATCTGTGGATCTCTGTGTGTTCATCAACCCCACTTGTCCTGGTGACACCCAGTCTTTGAGCCCCCTCTTTGAGGCTGTGCTGGGCACCCGAAAGTTGCCAGGTCCCTTTCTAATAACCTGTTACCTTGACAAATGGCTTCTCCTTTTTCAACGCCCCTGCTCATAAAAAGAGCACGAACGAGACGCGCAATGTGAGGATTTACTGCTTTGCTGTTTCTCAATCCACATTTGAGCAAATGACTTCATTCCTTTCGGACAGCACCCAGTATCCACCGCTCTCGATTGCGATCTGGCTCCGCGCTCTTGTGTCATTTTTAATGAGGCATTTTGTTTCTGCCTTGTGTGTCATTCTCACATGGTTTGCAGCAGAAATAATGATGTATTGTGTTTCAGTGGGTGCTGCGAACCCGTAGCTCTTAATGAGGTTGCATGGATATTTATGAGGCCATCTACCTGTTTTGCAACAGGGGGGGGTTCTGAGGCTAAAATACACTGGGATCTCCTTTTTTAGGGTTTTTTTTTAGCCAAAGATATTAAAATGATGGTGGAGATTTGCATTGGGAATTGCGGAAAAGATAATTTTGCCCCAAGGTAGGAGTTGATGGCTGATCAGAGCAATCCCAGCCTGCAGCAGCTTCTCTCCTAAAATGAATGTAGCAGCAGTGAGCTCAGAAATTTAAGGGGTGGCACATGAGGTGAGATGTCTTTTGGGGGTATTTCTGCTCCGTGAGGACAGGGATTTGGGCTCCTGCTGCATTTGTCATCAGGTGGGAGCAGGGCCTTGGTGAGGACGGGAGTGGGAGCAGGGATGGTGTCACTACTTCATGCAGCAGCTGCGTTAGGACAAACTGAGGGACAATTTGCTGTGGGATCCCACAAAGAACAGGGTGGAAGCTCCTTGTGCTGGAGAACCAGGGCCTCTCTGTCCCTTTGCATGTGGCTGCCTTGTCCCTGTCCTTTTAATAGGCCCCATGCCCAAATTGTCAGGCAGAACCACACCTTGGTAGGGGTGAGAAGGGACCTCTGGAGATCACCCAGATCAGGGTCACCCAGAGGAGACCACCCAGGAACATGTCCAGGGGTGTGGATGTCTCCAGAGAAGGAGACCTCAAAACCTCTCCACAGCCTGGGCCATGCCCTGGTACCTCACATGAAGAAGTTTTTCCTTGTGTTTAGGTTGAACCTCCCTTGTCCCAGTTTGTGATCATTGCCCCTTGTCCTGTCACAGGACACAACCGAGCAGAAGAGTCTGGTCCCATCCTCCTGACCCAGCCCTTGAGATATTTCTAAGCATTAATGAGACCCCCCTCAGCCTCCTCTTCTCCAGCTGAACAGCCCCATCTCTCTCAGCCTTTCCTCCTATAGGAGATGCTCCAGTTCCCTCATCATCTCAGTGGCTCCAAACTGGGCTCTCTCCAGTCATTCCTTGTCCTTGAATTGGGGAGCCCAAAACTGGACGCAGAATTGCAGATGTGGCCTCACAAGGGAAAACCTCCCTTGACCAACTGGCACCCCAGAACTGAGTTTATTTGTTTTCCTGGCCACTTCTGTGAACTGGATCTCGGTCTCCCACTTTTTGCCTTGTGGCACCAATGCCTTTTTGGAGCAAACACAAAGCAGACGTTTGGCCGTGCCTACACCTCAGCCCAGCTTTCCCGGGGCAGTTTGTCGTGCTGTGCGCTTCCCAAATGATGCAACCCAACCGTTCCTGCACAGACAGAGGGTGCAGGATGCAGCTCTGCTCCAGGTCAGTGCTTGAGCTGCTGCAAAGGGGCAGTCGTTGTGTGCAGGGTTTTGGTGCTGAGTTACCCCCGGGGGTCACGTAACTCCTGGAGCCTCCTCGTAGCAGCGTAGCGTGCGGTTGGGAGCCGCTCATCGTCCCGACGTGTCTGCGAGGGAAGTTTTGGCACCAGACGGCGTGCCCTGTAGCGTAGCTCCACAGGCACGGGCCCAAGTCAGCACCTTGAGGCTGCGGCAGGAATCGCCCGCTTGCTTGGCTCCATCACGACTTTGCCAGGACGCTCATGACGTGGCACGGCCGGGCCGCGTGTGCCCATGCGATGGCCCCGTGCAGCCCCACGTGTGTGTGTGTGTGTGTGTGTGTGTGTGTCAGGGCCACACTGGCACTAAGCCCAGCGGCAAGTCTGTAATCCTTCTTAAATCAGGTACCAGAGCTGATTCATCCTGATTTTTAACTCCTGGAGTCAAATTTGGTGCACCTGATTCACGCCTGCTGCACGCTTGGTGAACTGGTCCTGCCTTGAAGGGCCCTTCCGCCTTTTTTTGTACCGGATAAACCCCTTCCCCTGTACCAAAAGGGGCTGTGCAGCCCGTGATACACAGGACAGATGCATCCTCAGCATCGTGGAGAGCTCTTCTTGCCCCTCCTCTCCTTTTCCTGCCAAGCCTCTCCTCCCTCGTGTACCCTGGAAACCTGCCGCAGGTGGAGCTGGTGACTGGAGGTGGCTTTGGGGTGCTGATGGGTGGAGGGAGTTGATTTTTGGGTGCTGGGGCTGGAGGAGGTTTCTCTGAGCAGAGGCATGGCCATGGGTAGCCCCAGCTCCATGCTACGTTGAACCTGATCTTCCCTCCCCTCCCACAGACCTGGAAAGAGTCACTCATGTCGTAGGCAATGTGGGTAAGTGAGAAGTAATTATAATTCTAATTATTATTATTATTATTGTCATCGTTGAATGTATTGATTACGATGGTGCCTGACACAGACCTACCACACCCTCTGCTGCCATCAGCACCCAGGGCTTGGCTCCCTATGAGGTCCAAGGCTGCAATCGTGCCCTTTGCTCGCGCCGTAAAACCTGATACTGAGTCCCGAGCTGGGAAAGGACCAGAGAATAGGGGAGTTTTGCGCCTTTCTTTTTGCTTTTGTTTGGAAACTTCGTCGTAGTTGTCCAGCTGGGTGCTGGAGTGGTGTGTTTTGTTGGCTGAGATATAATTACAGAATCATTAAGGTTGGAAAAGACCTCCAAGACCAAGTCCAACCGTCAACCCAACCCCACCATGGCCACTAAGCCGTGTCCCGAAGTGCCGCATCCACACGGTTTTTGGACCCCTCCAGGGATGGGGACTCCACCACTGTCCTGGGCACTGTTAAGTGCTGAGTTAAAATACCGGGCTGATTTTGGGACATGCTAAAGCCCAGATTTGGGGAGCACGATTCTCCTCACTTCTGTATTTCCTGTGTTTGCAACTGTAGGAAAAAACCCAACCCTCTCATCTTCCTGAGAGCTGAGCTGGCCCCTCTGTAAGCAGAGATAACCATCTCGGCTTGGTGATTATAGCTGTAATAAAATACTTGTAACAAATTAATGGTTTGAAGGGTTTTTGCCCTTCTCTTCTTCTGACAGTGACTCACCGGGGAGGAGATCCAACACCTCCCTGCTTTAGCCCCTCTGCCTTTGCTTTCCTGCTTTTTTGCCTTTCACAAAATTGTCGGTGTGTTCACAGGTGGAGCTGGTTTGGGTCAATCCTGCAAGTTCCCATTTTTACACGGCAAATGCATTAAATTCCTGCATTTCCACGTGGAAAAACATCCTCGCTGCGTGCACCCCCAGTGCTTGTCCATGGGAAACCATCTCTGGAAACCCCGGCTGGTACAAACCACCATCTATAGCAGGAGTTTATGCTGAATATGATGGGTTTTTTTGCAATCCAATGGTGTTTTTGCAATCCAATGGCCTGAAGATTAACAGGAATATTTGCAGCCACGTGTTTGGTAACGTGTCGCTCCGTGCGTAGGGAGTGGAGGGAGGCGATACGGGTTTTACTCCTGCCTCTCCCACATACTTCCTGCCTACAGGACAGTTTATCTCTCAAACACCACATACGGTTCTGTGTTTTTCTCGGTTATTTTTCTTCCTTAGGAGCATTTGTTGGGCAACACATCTGTTTGGACAGCTTTGATTTTGCAAAAGGTCTTGGAATTCCTAAGTGGGGCCGGAGGCTGCGGAGCAGCTTTGTTCCCGTGCAGTCACCGGTGTGAAGATGGTTATTTGTGTTGTGGTCGGTATTAAGAAACCCAGTCGCTGTCCGCAATTACGTTGCGCCAAGGGCCGTACAAAACACGAGTGAATTAGGATGGCTGCTGTGTCGGATGCTTAATATTTTGGGGGATATAAGGGTGCTTCCTGGGCTTGGAGATAGAGGATCAATGGGTGGCATCGTCCCGTTGGCTCTGCCCAAGCGGTGTTGGACAAAACATCAATAAGAGCATTTCTTGTTGATGACTCTGCAAGATCGCTGCTCTCCTTCCTTGCTCCATTCACTTGGCGTTGTTATCCTTTAACCGAGACATGAATCAGGCCCGCAAACCCCTGCAATAACGCTGAGTACGGCTGGGCTGGTTTTATGGTCAACTGATGGGGTTCCCTTGACTGCAGGGAAATGACCTCAAGGTTTCCATCTGAACAGGGCACAGTCGTTTGCAATTGAGTTGAGTTAATTAAAACGGGAAGAGGGGAAGATCTCCTCACACCACCACGTGCGATCTCGCTGCCGCAGGGCTGAGTGTAACCAAGGAGTAAACCAGTGATGGGCAGAGAGGACCGTGAGTAGCGGTTGAAGGCGCTGGTCAAGGTGCAACCTCCACTTTGGGAAGGGTTAAGGAGCTGATGGAGAAATGTGACCAAAGGAAAGATCACTTTATAATTGCTCTATATTTTGAGGCTGGCCAGTCTGTATTAATGGCTTGAGATAGATGGACTCTGATTTTATGGGGCTAGAACATGGATTTTTCCATTCATTTCCATTCGCCATTTCCAGCAAAATCTGAGCCCAGCATTACCAGGACTCACAATTTCACCTCTGCTCTGAGAACTGTAGTGTTTTAATTTGTTTGTTTGTTTGTTTTTGCTTAAGGCATCAGCTGTGGGAGTGACTCTCAACTTTCATGTAAAAATTACCCTCGTAATTATGATTATACGTAATTATAACTATATTTATAGTTATTCCTTCATGATTTCTTGTCATCTTAAGCTGTTGTAATTTGGGAGAGAGGGGAAAAAAACCAGCTTTAGGTGCATGTAAAACAGGCTGGAGGGGGGGAAAGTCCATAGTTTGGATGCTTCCGCCATGTGTCAGGCACAGAGAGCTTTTCTGATGATCCGATGCCCCGCTGTGTTCCTGGGAAAGATCCCTGCAGCCCATCTGCGTGGGTTGGGTTTGCTTATTTGTCCAGGAGCTCATGGCAACGCACAGAGGTTCCCATTGCTGCTGGTGTCACTGCTCCTTCTGCAAACAGGACAGCGGCTGCATCGTGGTGCCGAGCAGCTGGAAGATGCTGGAGGGGGGAAACCTCCAGCGGCAGCAACGCCTTGGGGGTCCAGATTGCTCCTGGAGATGCTGGCGAGTGGTTTTGTGCTGTGATGTGAACACCCTGGGGGCTGTGCTCACACAGAATCCAAGAATATCAGGAGTTGGAAGGGACCTCGCAAGCTCCCCCAGTCCAACCCCCCCAGAGCAGGATCACCAGAGCAGTCACACAGGAACACGGCCAGGGCTTTGGGTGTCTCCACACAAGGAGACTCCACAACCTCTCTGGGCAGCCTGGGCCATGCTCTGCACCCTCACACTGACAAAGTTTGGCCTCATGTTCACATGAACCTCCTGTGCTCCAGCTTGGGACCATTGCCCCTTGTCCTGGCATTGGCCATCCCAGAGCAGAGCCTGGCTCCTTCCTCCTGACACTGCCCTTTCCACATTGATCACATGGATGAGTGGGATGTGGGCTCCCCTGGTCTCCTCTGCTCCAAGCTCAAGAGCCCCAGCTCCCTCAGCCACTCCTCAGCAGGAGATGCTCCACTCCCTCCATCACTTTGTGGCCCTGCTGGACTCTTTCAAGCAGTTCCTGTCCTTCTTGCACTGAGGGCCCAGAGCTCACACAAGATTGCAGCTGGGGTCTGAGCAGGGCAGAGCAGAGGGGCAGGAGAACCTCTCTGCCCTACAACCACCCCTTCTCATCTACCCCAGGTCCTTTTCTGCCTGGCTGCTTTCATGCTCACCCCATGGTCTTTTTTGGGTTTCGGCTGACAGGACGAGCATAGCCAATGCTGAGCTGGAGGAGGAGTTTCATAGCAAGGAACTGAGCTGAGGGATCCCCAGCCTCAGCGAAGCAAGCAGAGGAGGAGGAAAGGTGAGAAACCTTGCTGGAAACCTTGTTGTTAACACAGAGCTGGCTCTGTCACCCCGGGCAAGCTCCCTCCAGCTATTCCTGCTGGTCCCACCATGCCCCCTTTAGTACTGAGGCTGCAGGGTTGTGAGAGTGGAGAGCAAAATCATAGAATTCTAGAATAATTTGGGTTGGAAAGGACCTCAAAGCCCCCCCAGTCCAACCCCCCATGGGGGGACACCTCCACCAGCCCAGGCTGCTCCAGGCCCCGTCCAACCTGGCCTTGGGCACTGCCAGGGAGGGGGCACCCACAGCTTCTCTGGGCAACCTGGGCCAGGGCCTCACCTTCCTCATAGGGAAGAAAAATGCAGTTTCCACGTATGAAACTACATGTAGTTGCAGCTTGAACAATGCCGATGCACGTGCCAAGGGCGCTGGAGCAGAGAGAGGCCACAGAAGTGATTTCAAGTCCTCAGAAAAGCCACTTGTTTAATGAAAGATGTGAGGGTTTCAGCCCGCTCAGTTTATCCAATGTAAGACCACGAGAGTGGTGACTTAACATTAATAAGGGAATCACAGCAGGTTCAAGAGAGCTGTTGAAGTGCTCGGGAAGTGAGTAGTGCCTGAAAACTAAAGACACCAGTTAAAGAACTCCAAATTAGACCTAAGGCCCCGAGTTATAGCAGGGATGGTTCCTGTTGCAAGGCAATGAACTGTGCCAGGTACCAACCTTTGGAACAAATGAATCCCTCGACTCAGCCAGCCATCGCCTTTCTGGAAAAGCCTCTTTCCTGTCATTGAGATACTAGGCTGCAGAGCTGCGTCATTATACTGAGCTTTATAGCCCAAGCAACACTGGAAGTAGGACTAAACAAATGAATAAAACCTCATGATAGACGGCCACCACATCCTAATGTGGCTCGGTTGTGCATCAGGTTGTTGACAGACGTTTGGGACTGTAGGAGAGCAGGTTCCCTCTGGAGCAATCTCTGTATTCGCAGGGATAATTGATGATGATTGATAAAGAATTTTTATTAATGAGGCTACAGAGATGCTGAAAGGGGAAGCTGTGATTGCAGCGTGGGGGGAATCCTCAGCGCAGAGGTTTTATGGCTGCAAGTGCTGCTGCGTTGGCTTTGCTTTTGGGTGTTGTTAGCAAGAATAATATAATAATATCTTGATAGTGTTGTTCTGACAACCCCTGAGCGCCCCATCGTGCCCTTGCAGTCCCCCAGCCGTGAGACCACCAAAACACGGCGTGTCGTTAGGACACTAATTAATTAATGACTCACTGCCGAAGCACTTTGGAGCAGTAATCACAAACCAGGACTGCGCTGTGCAAACACAGAACTGAAGGGCACTCCCTGCTCCATAAAGCTTTCAGGCCAAACATTGCAATCTAAACATACAGCAAGAGATAGCCCACGGGATATCGGCAGAAGATGTGGAAACAGGTGTGGATCAGCATAACCACATGTTTAGAACACACAATTTTACTCTTCTGCAAAGATTTTTTTCCTCTTCCGTGACCATATTTGGGTTTTTTTCCCCCTTTTCTGGGCTAGAATTGAGAGTTTGGTTCATTTTCTCAAGGGTTTATGGAGATATTTGTGATTTGTGGCTCTTTTAATGGCTTTCTGAGCATCAGTGCAGAAGAGTGGGCTGCTTCTGGGTGTTTTAGGGGTCACTTCACTTCACATTTCCCCAGGGGGTGTTTCACTGGGCACTACAGCGTCCTCTGCCTCACCAAACCTGAATCCCTGGGGGTCATTCGCAAGGGCTTGGAAGTATTTACCGGTCAGTGCGGTTGTGAAACTATGCGGTGTTACCATGGCATCCCAACAACACAAGCAAACTCTGCTCCTGACATCTCTGGGTCCGGCTCTGACCTAACCCGACTTGAAACCGGATTGAAACGGAGAATATTCCCATTGCAGGATGGGTTGTAAGAAGTGCAGGGGATCTAAACTGGCTTCCTGCAGCACCAGAGCACAGAGCAATGAGGTAAATGAGGCTTTCCCGGGTTGCTAATGGGACAGAAAAGCAAGCTTGGACTTTGAATGGTAGACAGACTCATCCTTACCTAAAATCAGCGGTGCCGCACGACGGTAATTAAGATTAGAAAATGGCTTTTCATGGATCTGATAGCGCAAACCAGGGTGAAGTTCAGTTCTCGTAGTGCTGAACTGGTGGTTCTGCCGACAGCAGCGTTGCCTTTACGATGGTTTGTCTGACAGCAGGTCGTGCTTTACCTGGCTGCATTGCTCTCTGCCATTGGATTGCTTTCTGTTCGGGGTTGTGCAAAAAACCCTCGGCTGCTGCTACAAAGGAATCTGCAACCTGATAAAATCCAGGGCTTGTTTTGGTGGGGTTATTCTTGCCTGGTGCCAGGACTCGATCGCGCTTTCGGGTTCAATTTCTGCCTGAAGATATTGCGGAGCTGTGGCAGAGCTTTGCGAACTCGCCAGGACCTGGTGCTGTGTAAAGCAGCTGCAAGGTTCTGCCCTGTGCAGATTAAATCAACCCTGGCCTGTCCACAGCAGCCACAGGGTCAAGTACGGGTGTGCATGCTTTATATTCAATGGATTTTATTGTATTTGCTGGTGAAAGCCGAGCCAGCTTGCAGAGCAGGGAGGAACCTTGCCTCCTATGTCTCTGCCTGGCTCAATCTCCCCCTTTCCCTCCTTCCAAATGAGAATTTCCTTTTAGTAGCTGGGCTCTCCAGCCAACTTTTGTTCTTCCCGCAAAGAAGGAAGTGCATATTTTGAATAGGCCGTGGCCAGAACATGTAAGCAGCATTATCTCACTGTCCCGATGAGAGGGGAAGAGCTGAAGGGTGACACATTCAGGCCAGACTTTGAAATCTCAGGGAGGATTTATGACCTGATAGTGAAGAGACCTGTCCCTGCGAGGCTATTTGAAAGTGCAGAAACCCTATAAAACTAATATTTGTCTTTGCCTCTTCCGCATAGAAACACAGGAATTTAAGCAGAAACTTGTCCTGGCTCCCTTTGAGTGTGGACTGGCACGCTGGGTGTTTCCATGCACAGGTATTTTCCACCTAAACCACCTTTATTTTAACACTAACAGGAGAGAGGTGGCAAAACCCCGGTGTCCAGGGATCGCTGTGTTCCCCTGCATGGCACAGACCAGCTGGGTCCTGTGTGTGTGTCCAAGGCTGCAGCTGGCTTTGGTTTACATTAAACCTGGCAGGACCTGACGCTCAGCTGTGGCCCCTTATCTCTGCTGTGGCACAGGGGGAGCCACCTGTGCTGTAATAAAGTAAAAAATCAATGCATATTTTCCTTTCATCACCTGCTTAGGCAAGCGAGGAGGAATGGAAAAGCCTTTGGGAAGTGGGGACCGTGCCTGGCCTGGTACAGCTCTGCCGTGGAGCCCAGGAGAGGCCGGGGATGCGGCGCCAGGTGTGTCCTGTCCCTTCCCTCCTGGCCCTTCCCTCCTGGCCTGCTCCAATTCAGCAGGTCGAGGGAGGGTGGGAAGGCAGCCAGGCACACCCAGCTCTCCAGGCAGTAAAATGATCCCTCTTTTGCCCTTGGGCCAAGCCCAGCTTTTCTAACGGATAAAAGGAGAAGCAGGCAGGAGAACCCGCTCACTGCCCTGCTCTCCAGCACAGCTCCCCTCCTCTTTCCAAGGGTGTAGGATACTGAAAACGCCCTCGGAGCAGCCATGTCCCGCTCTGTCAGCTTCAGCTCTCGCTCTGCGGCCGTCCCAGGGATCAGCCAAGTGCGTGTCAGCACCGTCTCCTCGACCCGTGGACTAGGAGGGGGCTTAGGCAGGGCAGGGGGCTTTGGCAGCTCCAGCCTCTACAGCCTGGGCTCTGCCAACAAGCGGATCTCCGTTGGAGGCGGCAGCTCCTACAGCGTTCGCTCTGGATACGGCTACGGGGGCATGGGGCTCGGTGGGGCGCTGGGCCCCGCGGGCATCCAGGAGGTCACCATCAACCAGAGCCTCCTGACACCCCTGAACCTGGAGATCGACCCCAACATCCAGCGGGTGCGCAAGGAGGAGAAGGAGCAGATCAAGACGCTCAACAACAGATTCGCCTCCTTCATCGACAAGGTGAGGTGTTGGAGAGGCTGGTGGCTCTGTGGATGCTGCTTAAAAAGCAGGTCTGACCCAAAGCTTGACCACATTTTAAGGGGGGGGTTCACAAATGGGCCCAGTCCTCAGGAGCATGGTGTGATTTGCCTACTGCAGTGCAATAACTTAAAGCCCTGCTAGTGTTGCTGTCGGTAAAGGGTTTTGCCCTGCTTAGGCCAGCTTTGCACCCTCTTTATTTAGCTGGTATTGCCCATAATGTGGGTGCAGGCTTTAAGGAGCAAATCTGCACCCAAGCACACCACCAGCAACAACAAAATCAGGGAGGAGGGGGCTTTTTGGGGAGGAATCATCTCAGCAGAACAGATCTTTGTGAAAGTCGGAGTCTGCTGTGTTTTTTTGCACTGCCCTCTCCCTCTGTGGCTTTGCACCGATTGATCCTGTGTAAACTGCAGCTCTGGCATCCTCACAATGCGAGGAATCCAGACCTGGAGTTTGAGCGCGGGGCTTCTGTCAAGGGTCAGACAAGCAGAACCTGCTTATCTTTAATTCATACACAGCCATAAATTCATAAGATCAGAGCAGCAAATCTCCCTCCTGGTCTTTATCACCCTCCAGAGTTCGGGTGCTTCCTATAAGCAAGGAAAATTCTTCAGATAAAATCACAGCCCATCATTCTCCGGGGATCCAAATCCTGTAGTGTCAGCTCCCCCTTCCTCCCACTTTCACCAATGACCCCTTGGTTCCTTTCCAGGTCCGGTTCCTGGAGCAGCAAAACAAAATGCTGGAGACCAAATGGAGCCTTCTCCAGGACCAGAAAACCGCCCGGAGTAACATCGCCCCCATGTTTGAGGCGTACATCAACAACCTGCGGCGTCAGCTGGATGGGCTGTTGAATGACAAAGGGCGTTTGGAGGGCGAGCTGAAGAACATGCAGGATCTTGTTGAGGATTTCAAGACCAAGTAATGTATAATCTTCCCATCTAACGGTGTAGTTGAGCTGCCAGCTTGGTCAGTAGATGGGCAGAGATGTCCCCAGCTTTTCCAGCCATGGGTTAGGCGTCAAGCCCAGGGAATTTCCCTTGATTCCTGCCTGGGTTGCTTCTTATTCCTAGCACCTTGTTTTCACGTGGCCTTCAGTGGCTCCATCCCCTTGGCTTTGCTCTGGGGCCTCCTTGGGGATGGCTTCGTGCTTTGGGTTGGATGTGCCTCCTCAGGTCCATAGGAACCCCATGGGAGCTCGGGTCCATAGGAACCCCTTGGGAGCCCATAGCCAGCAGTGGATGAGCTGCTGCTTATTTTGTGGGCAGGTAATGGAGCAGGCGAGCTGCAATTTTGAAGTGACTTTTCAGTCCCAATTGTGGGAGGAGTCCCATGAAGAAAGTAGCCTTTGTCCCAGCCTGGGCCCAACCCAGCTGTACCGGGGAATGCCTTTAATTAAAAAAGGAAAGAAAGAAAAGAGGGAGCGGGCAAACTGGATGGAGCAGGAACTGGAAACAAACTGATCTGATAATCCCCAGGGTGTGTTTGGGGAAAGTCGATAGCCAGTGATTCCCAAGAAGGAGCATGGGAATGATGTTTCCCCCAACCCTGTGGAGTTATTTCTACTTCGTGCTCATCCACAGTTGTACTTTGCAGCTCTGTGAGGAGCTGGTTTGCACCCAGAGGATTTATAGCCCTGATTTTGGTTGTGTGCCACATGAAGGCAAGGTCCACAGATGCATATTTATTTATTACAGGTCCGTGTGAAACCAAACCCTGTAGGTGTTAAGAGAAAGGAAGCAGGAATTAGGAGCCTAAGATGCAGCAGAGGGAGTAAGGATGTAGTAACTTGAGTTCAGAACCTGCTGCTCCCCATTTATATGAAAAATACCCCTCATTTTCTAAGTAGAATACCTAAACCGTGACTGGCTCTTTATGTGTCTGTCGCCTCTTTTTCATATGCTCAATTTTCACAGTAATTCTCAGTTACATCTGGAGCAGGGGAGGAGATTTACGTGCACGAGGCTCCAGGGGATGAGATTCAGTCTCTCATTCAGCGACTGCATTGACTAAGGGTGTGGTGCAAAGTAAGCAAGGGCAGGAGCCAGCCGTGTTTGCGTGTCCACGTGGCTCGGTGAGGGCCGTGCCAAGGTGTGACCGTGCACGGGGCTTCAATGGAGAACTTCGAATGATTTCTCAGTTCATTGACCAGTTTGGTGGAGCTTTGCCTGGGAAAAAAGGTGCTTAGAGGCATAATTAGCAATGGACAGCTTATCGTTGGACTCTGATCTTAAAGATCTTTTCCAACCAAGTGAATTTGTGAGGAATTTGACAAACATTTCTGGAATAATTTGGTCTTTTTGCTGATTACCCGTCCTGTGCCGCAGGCTGTGTGTACGCAGCACGCTGACCTAATTTCCAGGTCGTATATTACACCGCGATAGCAGCAGATGCAGCTCATTGGCCTCAGAAGGGACAAGGTCTGTTTATGCTGGTGTGGATGGGCAAGCTTCCAGCTCGGAGCAGAAGGGGAGGCACCTGGAGGCCGTTGGAAGCGAAGCAGCTCACGCTTTGGAAGGCAAATTACAGCGTTAGCCATGCAGGGACTGCGTCAATAAAGAGAGCAGTGTTCGCACTTTGGCAACAGCAAAGCCGAAACAGCCTGAAAAAGTGGTTCCTGCTCTGCTCCTTGGGTGTTGTTCAGGATCCATCCAGCAGATTCTTGCTGTGCTTTGCAGCAGGTGCACAAATTGATGCAAGGCAGGCTCTGAGATGCAGGTTTGCAAGGGGTAAAACAAGTGACCCTCCCGTAAGGTCGATGGAGCCTGATTTTGATCTGCTGAGGATTTAGCTCATTACACCCGAAGGTGAACACCTAAAGAAGGGACGTAGCCAATATTAGGAGTCAGTGGGGCTTTGGAACAAAGCCACTCTGTGCAGAGTGAGAAGAATTAATGTTCAGAATGAGGATAATTAATCTTGGCTCTTACCGGGACAGTGGTGTGTGATTGACACCTGAAAAATGTTCTCAGAGTCTGGAACAAGGAAATGCACAGAGAAAGTGGCATTAGTGAGTGCTTTGATCAGCGTAGAGGAATTTATTGAATCTCCTCGCATCTCTTCTGTGTTTGTGTTTGCTCTCTCGAGGGGCAAGAGCCCCAGGACATCGACTGCAATCCTGCAGCCATCCCTGAGCGAGAATAAAGAGCAGGAATCTTCTTAAATGCAGTGAATTTTAAGAAATATGGGGAAGCGTGGGTGAGAAATGCTGTCCAGGTTAACAGTCATGGTGTTGTGGACCAGAAGAGCTTTCAGACATCAGCTTGTCCAGGCAGGAAGGGAACCCCTGGAGCTGGTACCTCTTGTGCAATAAAATACACAGCGAGCCTCTGCCTGTGGCTGCCGTGCTTGGGGAAGCTTTGCTGAGGTGGCTCACAAAGAGGGAAAGGAGGGAGAGAGAAGAGAATGGGGTAACTCTTCACTCTGATAGGTTTTTCCTTTGACCCAGGCTCTAACTTCACACCAATCTCTTTTTTTCTGGTAGATACGAAGACGAGATCAACAAGCGCACGACAGCGGAAAATGAGTTTGTGGTGCTCAAGAAGGTGCGTGCCCTGGACGTTAGCAGGGACTGCTCGTAGATGCTTGCAGCCCTTCTCCCCCGTTTCCCCCTACGCTCTCATTGCTCCATCCATGCCCAGAGGTGAAGAAGAAAGTGTATTTCTTGGCTGTATCTTTTAGCCATCTATATCATGGCTGTATCTTATTCCAGGACATTTTCCAAGGCCTCCCCTGACCTGCAAACACAGGTCCAAGGGACCCTACAGAACACAGGGGATCCTGCACACCAGCAATATTTAGGACTTGGTGGGTCATGACAGAGAGACAGAGAGCAGACAGCTTGGGGAACTTGACGGGCTCGTGGCTGGGTGGATTTAGTCACAAAGCCACGGTAATCTCAGCGGATTATCCCTCTTTTTTAGGATGTGGATGCCGCCTACATGAACAAAGTGGAGCTGGAGGCCAAGGTGGATGCGCTGACAGATGAGATTAACTTCCTGAGGTCGCTCTATGAAGCGGTAAGGACCTTTCTGCTGCTTGTGGCTGCTGCGGTGTAGCATCACCAGTGGGTGAAGAACAGGGAATGGGGACTGGGGAAATTAATGGGCTGTTTTAATGAGGACGGTGATGGAGACATGGAACCTTCCCTTACATGTCCAAAAATAAGCCTGCAAGTAAAGTGCACGTCCTGTGAATTGCCACAGTAATTTCTCCCTATTTGGGATGTGAGGTGGATTTGTTGCAAGCCAGGACATGCATTATTTTTTTGATGCTGTATGGAAACAAGGAAACCCGGTGTATTCTAGCCAGTGTTTGTGTGCAGTGTGAGAGAAAGAAAGGAAAGCTCCCAAAGTCCTTTATCTTACCCGTTATTTGCAAGATAAGAGGTTGATTGAACTGGAGACATTGCATCCTTTGGCTGAGATGAAGGAATTTGGGCCTCGTGGTGTTGGGAAGGGGATGCTCAAAGATTTCATGCTGGGTTCTTATCTCAGGAGCGGGGTAAAAGAACTTTGCTGTCAAAATGTGGGTGATAAGAGGTAGCTCGGTTTCTGTTGTTACGTTGTGCTTTAGTTTCCTTTTAATTAATGATTGCTTGGAATGGATTCTTCTTATCTGCCTCCCTTTCTTTGTCTTTTCTTCTTTAATCGGCTTCCAAAAGAGAGGCCCTTAAAAGCCAGTGATTAATGGTATTATTTCTAATGCATCTGCCAGGAACTTAATGAGCTGCAGGCCCAGATCTCCGACACCTCCGTGGTGCTGTCCATGGACAACAACCGCAACCTGGACTTGGACAGCATCATCGCAGAGGTCAAAGCGCAGTACGAGGACATCGCCAACAGGAGCCGGGCTGAGGCTGAGTCCTGGTACCAGAGCAAGGTGAGTTATGGGAGAGATAAAGGCAGTTACAGCTTCTGTTGGTCTGTGTGTCAGGAGTGGGAGAGATTTTAGGCAGTTATCAGACCGCCAGCCTGACTCCATCCCTTTCTCTCACGCTGTTTTGTGTCACAGTATGAGGCACTGCAGGTCGCGGCTGGCAAACACGGGGACGACCTGCGCAACACCAAGAATGAGATCACAGAGATCAACCGCATGATCCAGAGGCTGCAGAGTGAAATCGAGAATGCAAAAGCCCAGGTGAGGACCTGCTCGTGTTCTCCTGCTGCAGAGCAGCGGCTTTAGCAGCAACGAGCGTGCCAGGGGTCTGGGTGTAACATCTGTAGGAGCGGTTTCACACAGAATCACAGAATCTTAGGGGTTGGAAGGGATCTGGAAAGATCCCCCAGTGCAACCCCCCCACAGCAGGATCACCAGAGCAGTCACACAGGAACACATCAGGGCTTTGGGTGTCTCCAGAGAAGGAGACTCCACAACCTCTCTGGGCAGCCTGGGCCATGCTCTGGACCCTCACACTGACAAAGTGTGGCCTCATGTTCACATGAACCTCCTGTGCTCCAGCTTGGGACCATTGCCCCTTGTCCTGGCACTGGACATCCCAGAGCAGAGCCTGGCTCCTTCCTCCTGACACTGCCCTTCCCACATTGATAACATGGATGAGGGCACCCCTGGTCTCCTCTGCTCCAAGCTCAAGAGCCCCAGCTCCCTCAGCGGCTCCTCAGAAGGGAGATGCTCCACTCCCTCCATCATCTTTGTGGCTCTGCGCTGGACTCTTTCAAGCAATTCCCTGTCCTTCTTGAACTGAGGGTTTGGGGGTGGCTGCGATGCTCACCTCAAAAGCTGCTGGTTTTGAGGGAGAAACTGTTGTGGGCAGTGTAATGCCAAGAGGCCGCTGCACTATGGGTGACAACACGTCCAGCAGCAACCTGGGAGCACAGGAGTGGCTGATGCAGAGCCATTTTTAAAGGGCAAAGCTGTGTGTGGCCTCCCTGCCAGCCGCACGTATTCCTTGTACCCTCCTGCTTCTGGGATCCTGGTCCACCCCCTTTTTGCAGAAGGGAGCACCATGTTTGGGCACATAAGAGCATTTCTCAGCCGTATGGGAGTTCTGTTTGCTTTCTCCAGGGGCCGTTATCGCTTTATCAAACGGCTGGTGAAAGCCAGACCAGCGAGTGGTTCAGACCATGTTCGGGGCTGAGCGCTGGCTGTGAATAACCAAGGTGTGCAAAGTTGGAGATAAGCCACGGTGATTCATCCGTTTGTGTTTATTTGGTTTCAGGGCAGGGAGGCTTCGACACACACTTGCAAGCAAAGAGCTGACCCACTGCAGCTCCCTTAAATAATGAATGAGAGCATAAAGCACATGTGTTCACTGTGAGCCCTTCCTGCCAAACATGGGGCTTTTTTGGAGGTGCAGGGGGCGCAGGTGAGGGTGGCCCCACAGGGGTGCTTTTGGGGTAGGTCTGCGTTGTTTGTTAGCTGCAGGTCTGCTCGAGTCCACGCTTGCCTCACATCAAAGCTTGCTGGAGACCAACTGGCTCTGAACAAGCTCTGGGGCAAAATGGGAGAGAAAACCTGAGCTTGCATTAACCCCAAGTGTTGTGTGCGGCGTGGGTGGGCTGAGGATCACCTGAAAATGAAGTCTCCTGAAAATGTAGCCAGCGGAGAGAAATAGGGTCTGCCTCTTGGAAGAACGTATCTTGGGATGAGATGAGATGAGGGTCCTTTGCAGGCTGATCTCCATCCAGTGCCCAAAAAGCCGTGTAGGCTTGGACTTACAGGGGTGCAGATGGCTCCAGGGCTCTGCAGACACACAGAGGTGGTCTGGCCAGTAGAGTTCATTAGCCCGTGGGCAGTGTTTTCCTGCACAAGGAGCTGAGATGCCCACTGACGTGCCCTGCTCTGTCCTTGCAGCGTGCCAAGCTGGAGGCGAGCATTGCAGAAGCCGAGGAGCGCGGGGAGTTGGCCGTCAAAGACGCCAAGGCAAAGCTGGAGGAGCTGGAGGCGGCGATGCAGAAGGCGAAACAGGACATGGCCCGGCAGCTCCGCGAGTACCAGGAGCTGATGAACGTCAAACTGGCGCTGGACATCGAGATCGCGACCTACAGGAAGCTGCTGGAGGGAGAGGAGTGCAGGTGGGTGCTGTGGTTTTTGTGTGAGGAAGGGTCCAGCCCTTTGGTGCCCTTTGCTTGGGGACATCGTGAGGGCTCAGTTCCAATCTCTGCATGGAAATACAGAAGAGAAAGCCTTGCATGTGAAACTGATTTTTGGTCCTGAAAATGCTTTGGCTGAAGAGCTAAACGGGCAGGTTCTGGGGAAAACTTGATCTTTTGGGTAAAAATAAGCAAAGAAGAAAAAATTGTTTTCCATTGTATGTTTGATACTGTGGCAGAACATTTCCAAGTGGCCCAAATCCCCCTGGGATTAGGACAGAGCTTCTGTGCTCTTTCAACAACCCCCAGGTGATAACAGAGCTTGTAAATGTAGGGCCAGAACAAAGCGCTGGATGGCACACTTATCTTGTCTGAATTATTTACAACAGCACTAATAGCTCCCTGCCATTGTCTTCAGCCGAGGCCCTGGGGGAACACTGAGTAATGCAGACTCTAACCCGTCCTCTTCCCTTTTTGCCTTTGTGTTTGTCTTCTCCAACAGGTTGGCTGGTGATGGAGTTGGCAACGTCAACATCTGTGAGTTGATTTTATAATTTATAAGAGTTATACATGGAAAATGCAGGTGGGGACCAACTGGGTCTGCGTGCAGGAGCCTCATAGCAACCCTGCCTTCTGCAACCCAGTCAAGCCCCCCGAGACAGAGGTTGATGGTGCTGTTTGCTCCATGGCAGACTTCAGCTCTAGCTCATCTGTATGAAATTTAACGTGGGGGAATATTGATCTTCATTTATTCCCTTTTTATATGGGGGAAAACACACTGGTGAGAAAAGGCATGGCCTGGATTGGGAGTTAGTGCGAGGGTGAGGTTAGGGGGTGGCTTTCCAGCTTGGGAACCATTGCGTGCTCCCCTTGCTGGACCTTGGATAGATGCTGGCTTCTTGGAGACGCTGTCTACAGCTCTAAACCAGTGGGTTTACTTTTCATCCACTTAATTACCACTGATAACTGGTGAACTATGTGCCCACAGCCTCTTTGGGGCACCAAGGGATGTGCTGAGTGGTTTATGATGTGGGGTTCTCCATGCTGCAGGGGGTCCTGACCCAGACTCAGTGATGGAGAAGGAGATGAGCTGCTCAACCCTCATGTATATCTGGCATAGGGCAGAGAATAACTGCTCTGGGCCAAAATACAACTGTTCTGGGACAAATATAAGTGCTCTGGGCCAGGTGAACCTCATGGGGTTCAACAAGGACAATGGCAGGGTCCTGCACCTGGGTCAGGACAATC
>NW_010183590.1:0-13739 GCF_000695765.1 Mesitornis unicolor
TTATATTTTATTTTTTATTTTATTTTTTTTACCACAGCTAAACTTTGAGCAAGTACTGTGCACTTTTATTAATCTTATAGTATACTATAAACTCCTAATATTCACACACCCATTTTTGCAGTCACATAATGCAGAGCTGTATGCAGAGATGTGTGTGTTTATGTGTAAAATAATATTCTTGCTGTGCTCAGTGACCTGTTTGTGGCTGTAAATGTTGGCATCTCCTGTGGCTTTACACTGGTCGATGTAGCTCAGTACGTATTTCTTTCCCCCCTCATTTTCTATAAGGTGTATTTCATGGGTCCCCAAGATACACAGAGATACACAGGCCCATTACAAGGCCTTGCTCGGCTGATGTATTTCACTTGGGAATCCATAGTGTGACATATTATACAATGTGGATGTTTTTAGTAATAAACCTTTAATAAACCCTAATAAAATAAATACACATTATTCCTATATAAACTCTGATCTAGAGTTGAAATCAGTGGGGTCAGGATTAAGGCAATTAACTTAACTCACCTAAGAGTGTACTCATTTGTTTTAGGAATGCAAATTAGTGTCAAAAAATTCATGAAGTCTCTACCTGTGTAACAGAAGTATTTTAGTGATTTTTGGTTTAGTTTGAGCTTTCATTGACAGCGGCTCTTCAATTAAAGTTAAAATATCTGCTTCATGCTTTAATGACTGAATGCAGTTTCTCCAAGTGGCACCAGAGCTCTCCTTAGATAGAAGAACACTTTTTACAGTGAAATACCGAAAAATGTTGGCTGAACAATAATGACAATGCGCTTGCTTTGGGGGTTCCTCAAAGCTAAACCCTCTATTTGCAGGAATTTATACACACACACACGTGCGTGTGTGAACTGCTCCAGATAACTGAACTTAGAACTACAAAACTAAATATAGAAATTGATCTTTACTAAGGTAAATCATTTTGGGCTATTAAAATATTATCAGATGAAGTCAGCTTCCTCTTCTGACAGACAACAAAATCGTCAATTGAAAACGATGCTGCCATGGTTTTTGCCAGAAATGCATCAATGATTATAATTTATAATTTACTTTAAAAATGTGTTGTCCACCTTCCTGTGGTAAGGCAAGGTTTTGTTACCAGGGTCTGATCTGGCTCAGAAGAAACGTCAAGTGCCACCACTGAGAGTGGGGCCTAGATGTCAAGTGGCACTACTGAAAGCAGGGCCTAGATGCAGATGTAGTGCACAGCAGCTCAGTAATTTTACTTGATATTCCGGGTTAAGACAGAGAACAAGATCATTTATAGAGGAATTGTGACAGCCAGCAAGATTGCATTTCTAAGCTTTGAAATGAAACAGCTTGTAACGTTCAGTATTTCGGGTTCTGGCAAAGCCAAAAATCAGTTCTTGTATGTGTAACAAGAGGAGGAGTAATTTTCATTTCTAAATAGCTAAAACATCTCTTCATATTCACATATATTGTATATATTACCACATATCTTAGGTGTAAGATATAAAAATTTATTAAGGCCGATGTCTGACTGTTGTGCATTCTGAAAATTCAAGAACAATTTTGAGGGGAGAATCGGAAAGAAAAATCACATTTCATTTCAAGGAAACAGACTGTATAGGTATTAATAGGTAAAAGGCAGGTTTAAGATTGTCAGGGATGAATCTCAAATGCATTTAACGAATGACTATGCATGTAATGGGTCATAGCTTCCACAGATATATATTTGTTATAGACGTGTGTAGTTGCTTAGGCGTACCTATGAATTGCAAACACCGGAATACAACCTGCTCTTGTTTTACAGCGCTTTTCTATGTGCGTATCAGAACGAGACCATCTTATAAAGACAAGATTAAATCCAATAAATTGAAGTAACAAATGGTTTAACTCTTTGAGAGACAGAATATGAAAATATTTGTCTTCCAGAGTCCGAAGAAAGGGTGGACATATGGTAGAACATCTGAAAACATTTCCAGGAATGAAAGCACCTAAGTTGGATATTTTCTTGCTTTTCTGTTTTCCCTTTCAGATAGCCACGTCCTTATTTGAATGAACTTGCTCATATAAATACAGCGGGATTGTTGTATTTTTTTAAATAACTCTTTACTGATTATGTCAACAAGATAATATATAGTGTATAGTGAGGTTCTGAAGTTAACAATGCGTGCAACATGGCAGATTGCAGAAAACAGATAATGCAGACTTCAAACCATCTAGTTTTCCATGTTAAAGATAGAAAGTATACCAAACACAGAACAAAATCAAGTGTGCATGTCTCAGTTAAAATCAATTTTATGAAAGACCATCTCCAGATATTTGGGACCAAGTGATGATAACAATTTGTTTCGTAGCTTAGCCGAGAGGCTCAGAATTCAGCTCTCGCGAGGCACATTTCCACAGAGCCCCAGTATAATAAAGCTCACCACATCTCTTCTGTACTGGTTTTCCAGATAAACCACTAGCCAGTGTCCTTTTAAAGAGCAAGACGTTCTCTGCTGTACAAAAGTATAATGCCAAATGCTTTAATATTGCCTGTAGTAGCATCTGGGATGCAAAGTGCCCTGTTTAGTAGAGTCCAGGGAAGGAGTGATCACCAGCTTCCTAGGATTATCTCTGCGTTTAGAAGAGAGCATCAGGCAGGATGGGAGGAGGCTCAGAGCCATTAACTTTTGGTTTTGGCACTCGTTTCTGTTTTGTTTTTCCACTGAGCTGGAAAGGTAAGTCATGAGTAAAACCATCATCCTCACGTTCTAAAGAAAAAAAAAACCTTTAATATCTCCGTGTTATAATTTAAGGTGAAGAAGTACTATAAATGGAGAATTCAATGGGAATTAACCACTTCACTGTCAAAAGCTGAGACTGAACTTTCACTTCAACGTCATTAATAAAGTGCCTTATGTAGACCCTTCAAACCACAAAAACAATACAATATGCATAAAGTATTTTTGCTTGCAAAATGAAAATCAATCCATTTTTTCAGAGGGAGGTTGAAAAATTGAAAAAAGATTGAAAAATATAGTTGAACTACTCTAGTAGCAAACAGCATCCGCTCTTTCATTTCTCTGTTTTACATGACATTCATTGTAGTCTTTTATTGGCTTACAGGGAAAACTGCTAATACCTTTTCAGTCCAATGTAACCCAATGCCTAAACATTCCTATGAAGAAACTCCATTCTAATGCCTCCAACAAGAACCTTTTAACATAAAGTCCATGTACTCATCGGGTGTTTCTCTCTGCCAGCAAGCTACATGCAAGGAACATTTGCTACAGTGACAGTGTGTGAAAATGAGGATCTGTTGTAATTAAAAAGCTATCAGAAGGAACCCGAGCACTGGACACAGCAGTGTTGTGATACTGCTTAACTCTTACTTTATTCCCCTCGCCAACCTTTTCTGGACATTTATGTCAGCTATCAGCAGTGCATGGGTAAGATTTTGTCTTTAAACCGCTCGTTGACACCCAGGTCCAATGAACCTGTTTGGATCAGGACCTGGAAGTGAACATTTTGGATCAGTTGTATATGCACACAGCTGGGACTTGTGCTCTACAGCCTTTAGTTCATGGATATACGATCAGCTATTTGAGCTATGTGGAGATGACCCCCATTTTTATGGAGCCCAAGGAAAATATATGAAACTTAACATTTCCAAAAGATCATTGTCCATTTTTAACTCTTTTTCCCAAATATTTTACTGAGGGAAAACTGCTCATTATGTACTTGTCTAGATGTGTCCTGAAATGAAGTCTCAGCTGTCTGTGTGACTGACACTACAAAACATCCCAAACCCTGCAGTAGGCTGAAATGCGTTAACTCTTCTGCAGCTGGATAGCAATTAGAATTGGGAGAAATGTTCTTCAAATGAAACATAAGACCTCTGGGTTGAATTTGTTTAGATAATACTTCCAGCTCTAGCCAGAAATTTTGACATAAGTGGCTTGCTACTTTTATTTTCAGAAGTGTATTTATAGAAAAGAAACTTTCTCAGTTCCCCAGATGAACGTATACATCCTTCTTCAGACTGAAAAGAAGCATTAACTACGCTATCTTGAATATAATTTTGATTTTTTGATCTGAGTAAGCAAGTAATAGTCCACAGATAGATAGATATAGACATTCCATCATCTGAGACTGAATGAACAGCTTGTGAATGCCTTCCTTTTTCACCCTATGAGGGCAGTAACCACACTTCTTGTCATCAGTTTGGGCTCGTGGCTCGTGCACCTACAGTACAGCTGAGCTCCCTGAATAAGTCACTTGCTACAAATAAGGCGCCTAGCTCACGTTGAAACCACGGCATCTCGAGGCCTGGGACAGAAGATGTTCATCAAGGCGGACAAAGATTCCCCCAGCATCAGTCGCTGAAGTACAACATTCTGGTAAGGGCGTACTTTCAAAGGAGGCCATTTGAAATCAAACGTACAGCGAGCTGTTTCAGTGAAATTAAACGCTCCATCCACACCCAAAGGGAATCTCTGGCTCTACTTAATTTCAAACAAATTCCAGCATGCAATGGAAGCGTGCAGAAGCACAACTGTTTGCCGCTTGTCTTGTGGGTTTTGGCAGCTAAAACATAATAAACGAACAAAACAAAAGGATAAACCTTCTCATCATACTCTTCAGTAAATAGGTCACGGAAAAAAACTACTTTGCATAGACGTTTCTACCTAGAATAACACCATTGGAAATCATATGGCAGCCTTTTATTCAGCAAAACTTCAGTGACTTTACTATTACAGTAGCCACACAGGTTGCCTAAAATACCTGTTATAGCTGGAGAAAATAGCAAATATACAGAATATAGAGTGGAATTTCAAAGTGTGATTATAAAAGGTGTCGAGGGAAGGATGCAGTTCCTTATACAATGATTGTACTTTGCCATCAATTATAACTAGATCCATTTTGCCATTGCAGAAAAGGAGTGTAATCATGCAGTTTGAATGTGGGGAAACTGCTGGATTTCAAGAGTGGGTTGAGCGAAATGAGCAAAGGAAAGGATCAAAACCCTCTCTCCCAACATAAGCAGCCTCATAAAGTGAAAACTCGAAGCATTCCACAGTGAAAGTGCTTCAGCGTTTTTATTCTTGATCCACTTCTAACAACTTCTCCTTGTTCCTAGTTGGCCACTGTAAAAGGTTTTTTTCTCTTTGGTTCCCTACTCTTTCAGGGAAGTTTTGTCTTTTATTTTGGTGAACTTTTGCTTGTCCCCAGCCTGCATTAAAAAACAAACAAACCAGAAAAAAAAAAGGGGAAGAATTCGATTTCACCACTGGGCTGGCAAGAAATCCAGAGCTCTTGGCAGTCACAGAGTCAACAGAATGCCACGAAAATGATATATTTTTGAGAGCAGCATCACGGTTTTAACACCAGCGTGATGTTTTGCATAGTGCATGTCAAGCTCAAGGACTTGGAAGGTATTCCAGCTGAAGAATTTGAGGAAATAGAAAAGAAAATGTTAAGCCCACTGACTGCTTACAGAGCACAGACCATTGTGGAAAACGTCCAAAGGCTTAAGATAAAAGAAGGGTGACTCAAGAGGGACAGGGTGTACTTGTGTTCTCAAAATTCCTCAGCTAATCAAATGCTCAGTTAATGGCCATCTCTGTGTACTTGAATGGAGGGGGAAAAAAAACCCCAACCCAAAGCCACAGCCAGGATTTCTACGCAATTTTCAGGGCTGAACATAGTTCAGTTCCTAATAAGCCTGGAGGCCTTTACAGTAAAAACTAGATTTTTAGAAGATCTTCTTGTTTATCTCTGTTTTTTCTTCCTCCCTGCTGCTCCATATTGAACACAACTCACATCCCTAAACCAAACAGGGCTTCAACCATAACAGTCAATAGCAACCTTTCCATTGGCACCGTATTTTACATCACGTTTTCAGCAATTTGCGCTTTCAGATTCCCAATTCTCCATGAACACTGCAGAGCTGGAAGCACTCAGCATTTCCCTCATTCCGACTTCACCTGAACATGCTGTGTCAACAAATGCTGCTCTATTAAAGAGAGGTGCAACCTGATGGCAGCTATCTGTTACACACTGATAACCTTCATCTCCCACTGAGAAGGGTCAGAGAACGCCTAAAGCTTCTTAATCATGAAAAGCAGGGACAGCTTCTATCACAAACGTGTAAGCACTGGGGGATGTTTTCAGAGTAGCTGTTGCAAATGGGAAGCAAGGTCACTTTGAGTTTGACGCTGAGCTCTGTCCACCTTTCCTATTCCAAGTATATCGGGAGAAAACAAACCAAGAAAGCAGCCTTTTTGGTAGCACGCAGAACTCCAGGTTTCAGTTGGAGGTAGGAAATGCAGAACTGACAAAGGGGAATGGAAGTATTTCCAGTTTGAACCCCAACAGCAACTGCTGGGTTGAAGTCAGGACTGTACCCATTTTTATCTGAACAGCTTTTTCCCATCCCTAGCGACCCTGTTTTAATATGCACTTATTTTCCTGTACTCCAGGACACCTAGAAACGTAACATCCCTCAGACAGCTTCGACAGCAAAGTGGTTAATGTTTGAAGAATGAGTCATTCTTTCCTTTGCCATGACATTGGGTTCTTATCGCACAACCCTGTACAGTACTTAGCAATATTTTTTTAAAGATTTAAAAAGCAAAGAGTTACAAAACCATTTGCAATTAACTTGAAATAGAAAAGATAGCACTTTTTTTAAATCCCATTATATAGTACACCGTATAAATTACAGAGTATTCAAATGCATAAATGCATCTGGGTAACATTTATCAAATGTAATTCTTTTCATTGTTGTTGGGGGTGGGGGGGTTTACTTTTTCCAGAGTTTCTCCTCGTTGTCCTAGACACCCCCATCTCCCCTCACTATCACGTATGACAGTGCTCCAGGTCTGAGACATTGCTGTTGCAATACCGCATGTTATTGGGGATGTGGCAGTCTGTGTAGTTAATGCCCCCATTTGGGGTATAAATGGGCTGCAGTCTGAAATCTCCTTTAAGGAGCTGATCATTATTTAAGGAGACAATCTGGAAGCTGGTTTCCGTCATCTCCAGGATGGAGTTGTCCTTCTTGGTCCCTGCCTCGCAGTAGTCATCTTTCCGACGGCCCCGGTTGTATTTCCACTTCTGGGAGGTGTAACGCCCTTTTTTGTGCATGTGCCAGCAAAAAATGCTGAGCAGGACCACAAGGACAAATATTACTGCACCCCCAATCAACCCTGCCAGTAGAAATGGGGAGCCCAGGTTCTGAGAAGTCGCTTGCTCGTGACTGGAGGGGACGTTGCTGCCATTGCTCAAAAACGAAGCCTTGGTCGTGGCTTCTGAACAGACAGTGTCTTCTCCAGTTCGGAAGTTGTTGTAAGTATCCAGGGGAACCAAACAAATCCGATAGGTGGATTTGGGCTCCAGATTTACCAAGCTTAAGTGCTGCTTCTCACCGCTAACTATTCGCTCCTGAACAACTCCTCCTACCAGACTGTGGCCCATTTTAACCCACGTGAGTTTATACGCCATCACAGCGAAAAGGGACATCCAGTTAACTTGGATGCACGTGTCGTTCACAAAATGGATGGAGAGCTGAATCCGTTCGGATATAGGAGGCGTCACCCTTTCTCTGTCCTCTCTATCAGGCACAACGGGGAGTGTGGCTATGGTGGGAGTGAAAGGATTGTATTTGCTACTTGGGGTAGGAATTGATGAGGTGGGAACTAATGTAGTTGGCATGGCTGTAGCTGGGACTGGGGTGATGATAAGAGGCAGACCAGGGGTGGTGGTGGGGCACGACAACATATTCATATTGAGCTCCCTGACCGCCATACCTCGGACCTGCTCTGGTCCCTGGCACATAAAACCCCGCACGTTGATGGAAGTGGGAATAAATTTGAGCCATTCGGTGACCCACTTAATACTGCAGTCACACAACCAGGGATTATTCCTTACAGTGAGTTGCCTCAGGTTGTGGAGGTTATCAAACACCCCCTTTACCAACATCCGCAGCTGATTGTTGGAAATATCGAGACGTTCCAGCTTGTGGAGGTTTGAAAAGGTTGTGAGTGGTATATGGGTTATCTGGTTGTCCTGCAAGTAGAGCTTTAGCAGATGTGTACCTGGAAGATCAGGAGGAGGGTAGGTCAGCGAATTCCGCACTATCGAGAACTCCTTGAGCTTGGAGAGGTGGCTGAAGGTGCCTTCAGCTATGCCTTTATTAGTAAGGAGATTGCCATCCACAATCAGACGCTCCAGACTCGTCAGATTCTGGAAGGCCAGGTCTGATATGACAGCAATTCGGTTTTCGTCCACTCGAAGTTCTTGTAAGTCCACTGGAAGGCCTACTGGTACGCTGCTTAAGTGATTCTTGGACAGGAACAGAAGCTTGAGGCTGATGGCTTCCCGAAACGCCCCATCCTCAACGCCAACGGTGGAGATGGAGTTGTCATCCAGGTGCAGCTCTTCCAGCTTCAAAAGCTGAGCAAGGGCAGCCCGAGAAATGGTCTGGATGTTGTTTTCCTGCAGGTGGAGAACCCTGACGTTCTTGGGCAGGTTCATGGGGAACTCATCCAACTGGTTGCCGTACAGGTAGACTGTGTGCACAGACTGGACGTTGTGCAGCTCTGCAGGAAATCCAGCATTATTAATTTGGTTATTATGGAGGTAGAGGACGGTTACACCCTCCGGTATCCCAAGAGGCACTGAGGTCAAGCTTCGCTCGTTACAGTAGACAAAGTTCCGGTCACAGCGGCACACTTTTGGGCAGGCCAAAGTTTTGGAGACCTGCATGTAGAGCCCCAGGGAAAAGATAAGCCATGATTTCATGAGAACGGCCCAATCCGTGGGCCACATTCTAGTCCACGAACCCATTTCTAATTTAAAGAAATAAAGTACCAAACTGTTAAAGAACTGATAACAATAATAAAGAACAGGTAGTAAAATCTCAGGTCATTAAAATCGGCTTCTATTAATGTCCAGTGTTCAGGCCAGAGATAAAAGTTCTGGAGGCTAAGTATAAAATAATCCTTTTCTAATCGGCCTAGCTCCTACTTTCTGATAAGAAAGCCACAGTCTCACTAGCCAGGGTTACACAGTTTGTTGCCTTCCTCCATGTGTGCTGAAATAAGCAAGAGCTGTGTCTTTGCAGGTGAGCAACAGGTTAATTTAAAGCTAACAAAAGTCTTCTGTGTGTGAGTTGCTTGGAAGGAGAACAGTTTTCTTTCCCCGAAGTCTGCTGCTGTTAGGTTCAGCTTTCTGAAGTCAGCAAAGTCCTCATATCAGCTATCTGCCGGATCCGGCCTGCCTGCAAAGAAAAGAGGAGAAAGCTGAATAGCATGCAATGTTTAATGGGGAAGATCAAACCCATTGGAAGACTATTCTAAGGCTGTGCTCTTTATGGCTTTCTGGGGAAAAAAGGCATTAATACTAAAGATTAGCTTAATATTACTGTTAAATAGTCTCGAAACAGACGTGATACAAAGTCATTGAAGGGCTTTCAGTGACTTCAGTGCAGGCCAGATCAACCACTTGTGTTTGCATATAGTACCCCCAGCCTTTGGACTCTCACAGCCTGCTTCAAATCCTAAAACGAAACCATTCTAAAAACCTAAAACGATTTCACTGGAAACTTTTGCTCAGGTATTTCTTTTTTCCTTTTGCAGAGCCACTGCTTTCAACGAATGCTGATCCCCGACGGAGTGGACTCTGGGCCATATTCTTTAATCACACTCTATTTTTTTTTTCATTTCCTACCAGACTCTGTAAGGTTCTGCTTCTGTTTCTGTAATGCAGGATGTGTGTTATGTATATTATCCAGCTCAATGCACATTGCCAGCTTATTGCACCTCACTACAGTGAATTAGCTACTTACGAGGAGAGTCTTTTAAATAAGTACGGTAATCCACAAATGCAAGATGCCCTGCTGGAAGGCATGCGTTTGCTAAAACGATCACCGTGATACTGCTTCTGATGTGAGCTGCACTGTCAACAGACTTCAGAATTAGCTTCCCACTAAATGAAACAGGCTCACATCTGCGAAGTTATTGGTTTAGGATGTCAGCTCAAGCTACAGCAGCTTTGCAGGAGAGCGCTGTCTCTGAAACCATCAAGGTTCAGTTCTCTTGATTCTGCTACACAGTTGCCTGTGAATGGCCACATAAACGAACTTGTTAGCTTTAGCACAGATGAGTTCTTTAACGTGTATTTGCAGCTTTTAAGGGTACTTTTAAACTTTTACCTTCCAAGATGCTATTTATTATTCAGCTCTACAACCAAACAATCAAATTCTCTAAAGCATGCAAGGAAAGACGCTGCATTGTATGACATTATCTTGTCCTGTTAGATGTTGTTTCCAATGACTGACAAAACCTGCTGCAATCCACATCCTTGAGTCTCATGAAGGAAATAAACCTTGACAAGTACCAAGCATGTGTAGATCTCAGGGTTTTGAATTGCAGCTACATAAGGACAGGATTTTTTCCAGATTTTGTTGACTCAGATCAAAACTCATTGGCTGGGATTTCAGGAAAACAGAACTGCAGTGAACAGAAATGATGCTTACAAATCTTTTTTTCCCCTTTATTTAAGCATCTGAAGCACTACCCAGGTAATTCAGAAAGAGACGTAATTCAGGAGTTTACAAAAGCTTTTTCTTCTGCTACAGTTGTGCAGTTTATCACACGTCCCCATGCTGCTTTTGGGAACCCCGTGGACCAACAGCATAAAGTCTCTTTAGGAGCCAAACTGTTCTAGCCTTGCAACCTTGCACTTGTAGCTCGCTGTATTTATTTGGAGCATCATCAGGTATCAGAATCAAGGTTAGAACAGCTGGAGATAAAAAGTGAGACCACGAGAAGTTCTGTAACTTATCATTATGAATTCAAATGGCAAACGTACATTTAGTCTAATGCATCCCACACTGCGTGCTGTCCTTTTCTAGAAGCAGTAAGTTTAGCTACCCCACTGTCCACGCTTTTCTCTGTTGCAGGCACATTTCAGCCAAGAGTGGCTTCTTTGCAATTATGTCAGATGACGTGATACTGGAGAGAAGCTCTAATAGGATTACATTATAACATGAGCCTAAGTGTGACAGTTTATCCTCCTTTAATATGGCCTGGCTCCCATCTGGATCATACTGCTCTGATCCGTCATGACACTGTCTTTTTACAATCAGAAAGGATGTGCAGAGATGCCTGGGACCACACAGAGGAGGAATAGCAGTTCTCTCACTCCCTTTCCATCACTGGAGAGAGCCTGCACCTCCTAACAGGGCCAATACCCTACACTGAGCTCTCCTCTGACTCAGTCTGATTGCTGAGGAGGTTTTATTTAACTCCTGGGTATGATAAAAAGCCCAGCTGAGGATGTGCAGCCAGAGGCAGCTGCAGCTCCTAGTTTGCTGGGAATCTCCTAAGAGAACATCACATTAAATCTGATTTATGCATTCACCTTATCCTATCTGCCCATGGTACCTCTCACCTGGGTAAGAGTGGTACCCGAATAAAAGATTTCAGTAATGATCATAGCAAATTGGGTCAAACACACAGCACTTCTCAACAGATATTACAAGTAAAACAGCTTTGGCTGGACAGTCACTTCAGCATATCAGCTGGCACTTTGGAGTTCATCTCCTTTTTATGGTTACATGGATTTTACCCTTAGAAATCTGTTAAAACTTTTGCTACTGTTTGCTCCCCTTATGATGGTGAGAAAGGAAGCCCTTTTACTAATGCCATTATCCTAATTTCCAGCGATCAGACTTCAGTGATCTTTCGAGGTCCCTTCCAACACCTAATATTCTGTGCTACTATAAAACTCAGTACAGAAAACATGCATTGGCAACTACTGTTGACTGCAAGAGCACAAGGACAAATCTGATCAGACATTTATGGCTTCATGGTTGACTGTGGCCAAACAGAGTGAAGGAATGAGGAAGAGAGGATACTACTAAATGTGGTATATTAAATATTGATATTATTAAATATCACTATTTTTAAAAAAAGCCTTACCTCAGCAGTCTTTTACAACTGTTTAATAATAACTCACAGTGGTCATAGTTGCAGTATTTTTCAGCAAATCTCAGGGAACCTAATGTGAAAGTGAGTTGTGTCTCTGTGCTGGAAATCTCTACCCCAAAGACATTAAAAAGACTGAAGAGCTGAGCAACCTGCTCGATTTAAAAAAGAAACTCTGGGAAGGAAAAGCACCCTTGGCAAATTCCAGAAGGCTGGAAAAGCTGCAACGGTTTGTTCTTTAGCAAAGTGCCAAAGCTGGAGGCAGCCAGAGTAACTGAGCTTTCTCCCCATCCCTGCCATGCTGGCTCCCCAAAACAAGCTCTCTGTTTCCAGTATTGTTACAAGAACTGAACTGAGTCTCTCTGTGAATGAAACCTTCATCTGCAGAAGTAGAATTTGGGAAGTGGAGGAATCAAGGGCACTCAATATCTTTAGCTTTCATGACTTTAAATCTTGGGGGTCAACTCATAAGCTATAGATGGCAGTGACCTTGCTTATTGTGAAGCTGGACAGCTCTAAAAACCAATCTAGGAAGAGAGGATGAGGTTATCCTAAAATTAAAGAAGTCAACAAGCAAATACCTCAATAACACATCTGTCCATCATCGCCTTGGTCATTTGTTTCTATTTCCTTACCCTCTGCACTTGATTTCTATTATTTCTCACTATATCCTCCTTGGAGCACAAGCCATGTCTTCCAAGTGTCTAGGCCATTTCCTGTCTTACTGCAGCCAGGATATTAAATCCCATTAGGATTTAAGGAATGATATCATAAAGTTGAGAAGAGCACACTGAAACAGATGAGAACATATGCACAGGTTTTAGGTGGCTACGGCTGAAAATTTGGCTTAGTGGCCCAAGTTCCCGACATCAATGGAAATGTTCCCTTTCATACCTTAAGAGGAGTTGCTGATCAACATTTTTCCCTGTCTTTTTTCAAACCTGCCTTATTTAAATTCCCTGTTGGCATGACTAATGCTGGCTGCAGAAGAACAATTCTGGCTTTGTGTACCGGATAATAATTTCAAATTCGCTTTTGTTCAACGATGGAGCTGAACAGCTCCTTTAAGGTATTTTGATCAAAGCTATTTAAAGGCTGAATCATCTGGTTGCAAGGTGGGAAGGTGAAGGTTTTTATTAGTCTTCCCTTCACTGGCCAGAAGCACCCACACAGCTTCAAGCTTTCGTCACCCCGCTGTGCACAGCCATGACATAATTTAAATAAGCAAACGTGTAATTAATACATTACTGAAAACGCTACTCAATCATAAATTGGAAAACAACACAACAACCCACTTGCTTATGGAGCAATTCCTACCTCCCTGACCAGTACTGCCTCTGTGGCTGTGTCTATCGAGGCTAAACAAGCTCCAAAACTGCCCTCAAGGGCATCCTCCCCACCCTTCATGCCGCAGTCGCCCAAATTAGCAGCTCCAAGCATAGCGTTCAAGGTTCCTGTGGCCACCTGAGAAACTATTCATGTTCGGAGGAGATGATAACAGGGAATCACGAGAGGAGGTAGCATACGGAGCACAAACTTCATGTGAATACTTTACAGCCCTGTGGTATAAGCACAGGAGTTTTGTTACGCTCAAGAAACCAGCTTGTCTGTCTTCATTACTCTTCCCATGTTTTATATTAAGGCTATTAATTATTTAATAGGAATAAAATTAACAATGCTCGGCTATTCTTTCCTTGAAGGAACTCTAAAAATAATCAAAAATAGGTTGTAGGAACCCAAGTGTTTTTTCTCTGCTATTCTACCCACTCAGTACCGCTCTTC
>NW_010183590.1:13770-15458 GCF_000695765.1 Mesitornis unicolor
CCATTTACCTGAACCTGAGTGCCATGCAACTTAAATGGAAAAGCAAGCAAAACCAAACCCAAATGCTCGTATCTACTCTTTTTACTACCACCAGTCATTGACTCTCATTTAGCACAAAACCATTTGGCATAAATTTTCTTGGCTTTGCTGCAGACCAAGGTCATAATCAAGTCATAATCTTACTCAGTGTAATTATAATATACAGTCAGTACAAGGCTATTATGTCAGGAATTGAATGACAACCAGAAAACAAATCTAGTTCCATTCCTCTGAAACCCAGTATGGAATTTCTACTGCTTAAGAAAAACGCCCCTTTATTTCTATTATCCAGTAAGAAACAGAGTAATACCTGACAAATCCCTTTTTTCCCCCAGAAATAAAGTTCACAGCTACACAAGACTGAACATTCTGTGCATTTTTAACTGATAAGGACTCTAAGGTGATGGTTTACTGTGTGTGTTTCCATATGAGCTACTTGGTTTTGAACTTTGTGTTGAAAATTTAATATGGAGATATAATCTCTGCCTCAAAGGCACAGAGGCAATGACCCAAAGGAATCAAAATGCTCTTACACGAAGTACTTTTGCATGCTTGCTGCTGTGGCTCCTTCATAGTTCTGGGTGTGCATAATGTAAGAAGAAGAGGTAAGGAGGAAGAAAAAGAGATGCAGAGGAAGGGGAGAAACCATTTTTGGTGGCCAGTGAATACTGATGTCATTCTAATGGTCAGTAGCTCGTACTGGAAGGATACCCTGAAATGCCTCTGCGCTGTTACAGACACTATGAAGTTCATATGGACAGGTTTTGGCAGAGAAAGACATCATTGCCTTTGCAACGCTGTTAGCAAAACGATTCAGCAAATGTACACAGACAAGCTCTTCCCTCATGTATTCTTTTCTGCTCTGATCAGGACGCTTCTTAGTTTTGCCTCTCAATTTGCACTTATAATAATTCTTAGAAGCTGAGATCAGGCTGAAGACAAATGAAATGGATTCGGATCTGCCTCGGTGGAGGCAGGAGAAAGTTTAGAGAGTGGCACATCTTGCAACGATGGGTATAAGGATGTCATTCACCATCCTTCTCCTCCTCGCTCTTCTCTACCCTTCTGCCCCTTCAAGCCTTTTTATCTCTTTCCAGCTACACTGCTGCAAATTACTAATCAGTCACATTTCCCAGAAGGATGCAGGCTTCAGGAAATCCCGCTTTAAAAGGCGTGATATTATAATCAACAAAAGCTCTGTCTTTGGAAATCTGGGTCGTGTACGGGTTCTTGTCAGCCAACAGCAATCTGGCAGAGCCCAACTCCTGACTGCCAGGAGGGGGAGCTAAGACAGCAGGAAACTTCCTCTCTCCTAAATAAACAAATAAACGAATAAATGCGGGACTCGTTTCTGTCCCCATACACATGCACACACTTCTCCTTCCTCACAGATGTCCAGGATCACCAGTGCTTGCTGGCTTGTTTGACAGCATCTCTATCACATGCCTGACAAAGTGTTTGAGCAGTATTTGCTTTGTCTCTGGGAAAATTAATATTTCTGCATTCTAGTAATGAGCATGACTCCCAGCTTGAATTTTATGTGCTTCATGGTTCAAGACTCTTTGTACTTGTGGGTTACTACAGAGCGCAATTATCGCATAGGTATGAGGAGGCACACAAGGTGGGGGGGGAAGTGAGTTCACAGAATC
>NW_010183591.1:0-64760 GCF_000695765.1 Mesitornis unicolor
AGAACTCACACTATTTCAGATATTTTGAGTCGGAAATAAACAAAAGCAGCATAAAAGCATGTCTCATTCATCTAGCATTTTAGTTTTGTGGATTACAGGACATCTAGAAGTATTGGAAGGGACAAAATAAAACCAGGGGTTCCCAAATGCTGAGGAATTTGAAGTACCTGAGCACTAGAGCGTAATGAAGAGACCAATTGAGTAGTTAAATGAGACAGTGAAGATGCTGAACTGCTAACAGAGAAAACAAAGCAGGCTACTGCATTGTACTGCACTGGATGTATTGCACTGCACAGTCAAAAGTACTGCAAATAACGAAATGTGAGAATCACCAAGTGTTTATGGAGATAGTCCACTCGTGGTGTTCACACAAGCCAGTGGGATTCTCTGTCAGTGCATGACCATCACGCATTTGTGCAAGTACTTCCAAGTCAGCCTAGAAACCAGAGCCATTTCTGATGACACGTCTCTTTGCTATTTACAGGTCCAAGGATGCTAATTTGCATCCAAGCAGGAATCCAAAAGGCAACTCAGTTCTTCTCTACAGAGACCTACAGCTATGGCAGCATCATCCCTTCTTTTGAGCCTCTATTTCATTACCTTCCACCTGTATCTTAGTGGCGATTTCTGGATTGGTTGATCCTACCTTGTCAGAGAACTCTAAGTAAACAAGAACAGCCTGCAAGAGCAGAAAATGCAGCAGTCTGAAAATACTCTGCTTTCTTCTGCATTGCCTGGCACAAGACTCAACACAACATGGCAGCTACAACACAACACCGCAGCTACAACACAACACACACTGATACATGGGTAGAGGTCTGTCCGTTTAAATGTAGATGCTGTGTCACAGTGTCTTAATTAAGGTTGTAATTGTTCCAATAGTCTATGGAAATAAAAGTATGCTTTTCAGTTCAGTTCATTTAAGATCTGAGTCACTTTCTGGAACATTTCTCTACACTGCTTAAGAAGGAGCACTGCCCTCAGTGAGGTATGTGGGCCAAAATCCCCATCTACATTAAGCAGCTGGGCCAATATTTTGGCTTATTTTTTTGTGAACTGATGCACTGAGACACATTGGGGCATCAAATTGATGGTACAGAGGCATATCTGCACACATCCTCCTAGCCTCTTCTCTCATAGGAGTTCTGCATGGTTTCTGCTGCTGCCCAGAAAAGAGCCAACAAAGTCTTCCCTAAGTAAATAACTGCAGAAAGCAGAGACAGCGAATAACAGAGCCAGTGCTTTCATAATTGCAGCAAAAAGCCACAGAATTATGTAAATGAAAGCTAATCCCTGAAAAAAACCTATGTAAAAGATTCCTGTCTTAAACAAAAGCTCATGAACATTGTCTTCTCTATATAAAACCTCCATCTCAGTTTCCATCAGAACTGCAAACCCTCACTGAGTTCACTGTATAAAACTGAGCAACTGAAACATTAAATCACATTTTCCAGGAAAAAAAGAGAGAAGAAAAAGCATCCACAGTAATTACTTTAAAAGACAAACAAACAAAAAGAAACAGTCTGGGAAAACACATTTTTAACAAGTTAAAGACACACTCCACTGTGACCAGTTACTAACTTATAATTAAGGTATCATCTCTACAGCAACAAGCAGAATGGGAATCTTCCTGAGCAAGAAGAAACCTGTTTACACCTTTTCTTACTCACATTCAGCTTTTGCTTGTGATTGTATATTTTTTATGGTTCAATATTTACAAAAAGACTGCAAAATTAAAAGAGAACCCACAGTTACAGAAGACAACATAATTATAAGGGTCAACTTGATAAGACATATAATCTTCAGAAACCTGCAGGTTTGCCTAATAAAATATTTATATCAGTCACTGTTGGACACCAAGGGAGAGCAATGGAAATGAATTCCTCAGGAGTAACTTTTCAGCACGTGAAAATGTCAAAGAAATGTCGTATTTCGGAAGATTTTCAGAGGAAGCCAGTATTTTTCTCTTTTTCTTCCTTACTTGACATAATTGCAAATTAAGTTAGCACTCTCTTAGTGGCATATTGATTTATTTCTTATTTTACTGTCAAAGGATCTTTGTTTATATGCTTTACATATTTGAAGTTGATCATAGATTTGTATAAAACAAATCAGACTCCACCAGTTTAAGATCCATATTTTCAGCTACAAGGTAAACCTCAGTGTGCAAAGTGAAAACCACTTATTTTTGTGCAAACATGGGACAGTCACAACAGAAAGAGAACAATGAGATTGTACATTTGTGCTTCAAGCTTTAGTGAAATAATAAGGATCTACTTTCAGATTTAGATTTTGAATTTAACCACATATACATATCTTTAAAATATCTCAAGACCAACTCATCAAAACTGGAACTGCTAATAAAGAGATGAAAGGAAAGAAAGATAAAAATTGCATGCCTAATCAAAAAATATGGGGGGAAAGAAATAAAGGCATTACCTAGGTTACTGGATGCACTGGTATCAAGCACAGACCTGAGAATAGATCGCTCATAGGAAAAGGCAAGAGATCCTAAAATCACAGAACAGTTTTGGTTGGAAGGGACCTTAAAGACCATCCGGTCCAACCCCCTGCCATGGGCAGGGACATCTCCCACCAGACCAGGCTGCCCAAAGCCCTGTCCAACCTGGCCTTGAACACTTCCAGGGAGGGGACATCCACAGCTTCCCTGGGCAACCTGTGCCAGTGTCTCACCACCCTCACAGTAAAAAATCTCTTTCTAATATCTAGTCTAAATCTACCCTCCTCTAGTTTAAAACCATTCCCCCTTGTTCTATCACTACCTGCCCTTGTAAAAAGTCCCTCCCCAGCTTTCTTGTAACCCCCCCCTCAGGGACCAAAAGGCTGCAATAAGGTGCCTCCGAAGCCCTCTCTTCTCCAGGCTGAACAGCCCCAACTCTCTCAGCCTGTCTTTGTAGGCAGAAGAAAAAATCAACTTGCTGTGAATCTAGTCAGAATGTATTTCTAAAAATTGTAACAGAGAAACCAAACATCAGGTTGTAAAATTGCATTGAAAACACTTGCTGCAGTATCTAATACAGCAACATCTGTTTTCTTGCAATATTACTATGTCACTGAAGGCAAACAGGATTCTGGCTCTTCTGTTCATTTGAAGTGTGCTAGCAGAAACACAATCTTGGGGTCTGTGTTTGAAAAGCCAAACTTCAAGGTACATGAGGCATATTGTAAGTAAGTATGGAAAGGTATCTAAAAGGAATAGTTGATAGAGAGCTTACTGCGAAGTGGTGTAATGAAACACAAAAGTAATTTAAAAACGATATTTGGCCCATGAGGATTTTAAAGACTGAGGGCAGGAGCTTGTTTTCCATAGGAGATATCACCAGATTCAGAAGCAGGTAGAATGATGAATGATAAAAAGAAATCTCTTAGCAGACATTTCTGAATTGTCTGAACAGAAGCAAGGAAGGTGTTTGTATGAAAAAAAACAACAGTTTCACAGATGGGACATGAAGAATGGGGTTCACAAACCTTCCTTCTGTGGCAGAACACAGTGAATGATGTGGTATAGCAAGCGATGTTAGAGATAAAATTGTATAGATCTTCACACCACCTCTTTCGTGTGTGTGTGTGTGTGTGTGTGTGTGTCTGTGTGTTTTTAAGACAAACTGTTCAAGAAGAGCATAGACCCATTAGTATCCAGGCATGAATCTTTACAGAAGTCTCTTTTGTAACCTACTGTTTTGTGCTGAGACAAAAGAAAAAAGCAATCAGTGATGAGAAAAGAGAGAATCAGCTAGCTTGGAGCCTAACAAGTGTCACTGCTGAGCCTCTTTCTGGGTGGTATGAATTATAGCACACTTCTCTTCCGGTATGTTTCAAAATATAATTGCAAATTAATTACCGTGTGACAATAAACAAACAGCTAAAGCACACAGCACATTTACTGTACAGAGCCTTATTCCATCTCTCTAGTACTCCAAACAGGTGTTCAGTGTTACCTACAGCTAGAATTGGGGCTACAAATCAGCGTGAGATTCATCAAAACGGATCCCTGCCACTTCACACTATTACTCTAGCAGATATAATTCATACTGCTCAGCAGTGGAAGCATTATATGCACCTTCCCCCAGCCTCTTTCTCCCTCCTTGCAAAAATGTCAAGAGAGACAGAGAGAGAATATCGAAGGAGATCCTGAGTGTCAATGAAATATCCCACAGTGCTGAAGACAGAGAAAACATTGGCAAGCTGCTTTAATAAGGGAACTCTGCCATACCATATCCAGGCCCTAAGAAGAGGGAGCAAAACTATGGGGAGGGAAGAGAGGAGGAAAAAGGGAGGTTACATATACTGGCTACAAGAGTTAGGTATAAATACTTGGGAATCATTTAATGGTCCGTAAGGTGTTTTTCTGGAGCTGGGACTGTACCAGCAGTTCAAGGCTCATTACCAAGAAGTTACAGGAGGTGCTAGAGAGCTCTTTAAGGACATACTATGTTTGAGGCTAAATTATGGAAATAGTATTGTATTTTATTTTAACAGGTGACCGAGACATAGGTTGTACTAGTTTAGACCCATATGTAGGGATTTACATTCCATACTGATTTGTATGTACTGACTGTTGTGTAGGCGAGTTCCACCTGCAGGAAATCTGGATATAGGTCCAAAACGGACTAATTAGTCCAGATGCCTCGGAGACCTGGCAGAGTTTGAATCAGCCCAGTGGGTTTTTCTTCTTGCTGTAGGGAACTTCTATGTGATTTTGCAGATCCTGTCATTCAGATGCCACCAGAAATGCCTGACCGACTATGACAGCCCATTTTCTCTTCTGTGCTTGACTTTTGGTCCCTGTCAGTCTCAGCTCTACTGCTGCAATGGCTGGAAAGTCTCATGCCCCTAGAAGAAACACTGAGATAATTTCTCATGGAAATCAGTGAGGTACTCTTTGCCTTTAAGAAGGCTGTGTTTAGGGACCTGCTCAAGTGAGACTCTTCTGCTACGAGTCTCCATCTCCTGAATCAGAGACTGAAAGGATGTGAGATGGCATCCATCTCTGAAAGTACGGTCTCCTACAAATTCTGGGACTCTCACCAGTCTGATGCCAGCCCTAGAGATGCTATGGAGAACGTTTTGCCTGTATACCTCTGCCATTTTCTTTCAGAGAAGTGATAATGGCCCAATTTCTACTTGTCTTAACACCACTGTGGCATAGCCCCACCTTTCCAACAATTTTAAAGCCCACTTTTATCCTACTTTAGGATCACTTTCAGTTTCCAGATGAGAGAGAGGGTGACATTGCAAGTTCAAGTCATTCATACTGACCCCTGCAGCCCCTTGATATTGGTATCACATGCATGCACCTAAGACAGGTGTAGTGGAGCCCAGCTGTTTTTCTAGGTTGTCCAGAAAGTAGGTGGGTTGATTTGACCAAACTATCCCTCACAATCTTATTTCAGCATCATTCCTATTCAGCATATGTATGACATGCAGTAACAAGAGAACAGCCTTCCAGCTCCTTATGACAACACTGAAAGAGAGACTCTCAAAGCCTGACTGTCAGTCTAGTATCCAGGGGTGCTGTAAACAGGGAAACAGTGGCAAGTTGTTCTGGTCCGGGGCCTTGTGCCTTCAATCATATATCTTGGCAAAGTAAGATGGCTTCAGTGTTACCAACAGTATTTCAGTGCGTAGGCAGAAGCTGTGACTGGAACAAATCGGCGTTTTGAATCTGCATGTAGCAGAGAGTAAAGTTTTTCTTTAAGATGTAGACCAGTTGCCATTAGCCATGGATTTGACAGTTTAAGTTTAGTAAAACATGTGTTGTATGCAGCTATACTTCATGATCTGCAGTTTAAAGTGAGCTTAGTGCTGATACGTTATGTTATGGGCTTATTTTTGCAAATAATTCTGACCTGATTGTATCTTATTCTGCAATATCATCTCTATATAGCACCGTTGATTGCAGGAGGATGGAGAGGTTTGATACAAAACATTCAAACCTGCATACCTAAATTTAAGACCCTTAATCTATATTTAAAGTACCTAGAATTAAATGGCCTGATTTTCAGATGTGCTGAGCACTCGCAGATGTTTCAAATACCAGTGAGAGCGAGCACTAACATGCACACAATAAACTGGTTGCAGCCATAGTGTTGATGCGAAGACTGCTGCATCCCTGCCATATGTCACAGAGATGATACCCGTCTTGGTGAGATTAACAGCTGGGGAATAAGAGATCCTGTCTCCTGCCCTCTCCCAGCAATCTGTCCCTTCACAAAGGCAGAAACAAATTTATAGCATTTCCAGTGCACGCTGTGGTATTTGTGTTTACAAAACACATTTTTTATACTGATTTCAGTACCGTTCTGTTAGTGGCTTACATCCAAATTCCTGCAAGCAGTGAAGTACCACTGTGACCGTCGAGTCTTGGTTCCTCAGTGACATGCTTCAGCCATTGCAGCAAGGAGACCCCAAGAAACTTCACCTGTGTCCTCAAATACAGGGAGATCAGATCCCCATTTTAATATCAGCACTCTTAGCAGTCCTGAAGTAACATGTAAATCATTTCTCACTGTTTCCTAATCTATGAGGAAAGATTAATAGGTTTTTATCCGAATAAACATGCTTCAAGGTTTCTCTAGCTTACTGGTCAAACTCTCAGCTGGTGTATGTCAGTATAATTACATAGTTTTGTGCATCAGTGGATATAGTACTGGGAAAACCAAATACTCCCAAATTTTCTATAGCTTTATGATCTACCTAAGAGCATAAAAGCAATGCAACTTGAAGTGTGTTTCCCTTTTTATGAGATGAAAAGTATTCCAGAAGGCTACAGAGTGGAAACTTGTGTTTTAAACTTTTTGCAGAGAAGAATGAAATCCTTTCAATCCTTTAGGAATTTGCGCATCTCTGACCATCATTTCCAGTTTAAAAATGATTAAATATTTGATATGTATGAGCATCAAACAGGAACTCATTAATTTCAACAAAACAACTGTTTGCTGATGAAGTTTTCTTCTGAGACGGAAAACAAATGTACATATAACCATATAATCTTTACCCTCCCATGTGGCTATGCACTTGGCTGTGCAAATCTAAAAGATCAGGCACAAAAAGTTCAACCAGCTCCTGTATAAAATGATTTTTTAAAAGACATTAAAAGTAACTTCACAAATTAAGTCAGTGTAAGATTATGTTGTGAACAAAATAATAACAGATTTCTACTATTTTGTTTTGTTTGGTTTTTTTTCTGCTGAGAAGAAGACAGTCTCTTGTATACACAGAAACATGATACTCGGCTTCTTCAACTATATTACATCCACAAAACCAGTTATAACTATTCATTTCAGCTAGTTTCTACAGTGTAGAATAAATTGTAGTGTCTGGAGTTATGCAGACTTAAAGCTCTTGAGTAGGAAGCAGAAATAAATGAAGTTTCAGGATAAAATGTCCATCACAACTATCTCAAGCTTGACACAAGAAAAGCTGCTTCTCCTATTACTACGAGTCAATACATAGCAGTACAATATAAGTGTCTTCCATTTTCCCCTATTTCACGCTAGATTTGTCTGATAGATGAGTGTACTTAAGTAAATAGCACATGCAATTTTAATAGGACAGGTGCTCTGAATGTACAGGGAAGGTCACTCCTATTATTTCAATTAACAGCATAAGCTACAAAAACACATGAGGGTGAATTAATTTAAAGCTTCAATTTAATGCTACTACTAAGGACATCCTTAGGACTCTTGGTTGTCTTGACAACTCCTGCATCCCAGCCAGCAGAAGCCAATCTCTGCTGTTCCCCTTCTCAGCATACAAACAGTTCAGATATTACATTAGCAAAGAATATGATGCCCATGTAAATGTTGAAATATATTTGTTGCCATAGAGATAAGAAGAATGGCAAAAATACAGGAGTACTTGACATACTCCAAGGCAGACTTTTAATTAAAAAAAGCCTCAAATGACAATGCCAAGATGGCTGAACATACCATAGTGCTTTTATGCTAACCTACTGCATACAAAATCTGAGTCCAAATAGTACTTGCTGCTGAGAGATCTAAGAATCATAGATAAATGGCAAACGAAGAGACCCAGGATTTTCAAGAGGTGAAATAATAACGGTTGTTTTTAATTAAACATTCTAAAAGAACATGTTTAAAAATGATAGATAATTCATTGCCATACTGTGATAGTAAATATGTTCAGAGAAACAAATATCACAAATATTAGTGAAAAAAAATCCAAGCTGGCAAACAGCAGTAATTAAAGCGTCTTCTGAGTAATGCGACTGGGCAAAACAACCTTGTACTCAGTAAGGATCAGTATTTCAGCTCTACATCTATTTTGAATATATGTTCAGTTCCACACCTACACTTGCAAACTTGCATGTGAGCAGAAGTCATGCCAAAGTCAGGTGAGTCATGGGAAGTAATCAGTTCAGAGTCTACATTTTGAACATGCCAGGAATGACTTAAACTCAGTGTGTTTTCACCTGATGAGACAGAAAACTAGGCCTGATAAATGGTAATAAATTATCACCCTATTCAGTGACTTCTTGTGCTCCTTTTCAGCTCTACTAACATCTTTTACATATTTGGCCTTGCAGCCAAAGTAGAAGTGGGGAACAGGACTGCTCTGATGAATCCCCAACAAAATAGGAACCATTTTGACATGTGATTAAAAGACACAGAATCCCAAAGGGCTAGAAAGGTATATGCTTAATTAATGTTGCTGCCATTTTGTGTAGAGCCATTTGATTTCAAACTTGCCATAGAGATGTCTTATTTACACTAAAGACATGGAAATGTTGGCCTGAATCCAAATAAATATTTTACGCACTTAGTGCAAGACTGGAATTCACTTCTAGGTGAAATAACGGACACAAACTGGAACACAGGAGGTCCCACTTAAATTTGAGAAGAAACTTCTTCTCAGTGAGGGTGACAGAGCACTGGACCAGGCTGCCCAGAGAGGTTGTGGAGTCTCCTTCTCTGGAGACATTCAAAACCCGCTTGGACGCCTTCCTGTGTAACCTCATCTACGTGTTCCTGCTCCGGCAGGGGGATTGGACTAGATGATCTTTTGAGGTCCCTTCCAATCCCTAACGTTCTGTGATTCTGTGATTCTGTGATTCTGTGAAATACAAAGTTTTAACATAAAGGATATTTTAGCTGCCCTTATTTGTTGCATTTGGGATTTTTTCTCTCTCTCCTAAAGTTTGCAGATGGGCTTATGTTTTAAATTCTGATCTGCATAGCTTATGAAAAGACATATTATAAAATGCATTCATGCACAGGTCTGTTACTGCTAAGATTAAGGCTGAATTTGTTTTTTTCCACCTGTATTATTGCTAAGCAACTGTCTAAAATTTCACCAAGACAGCTCTCCTAAAACACCTTCTCTATTCATGAGCAGACCTTAGAGGTATCTTACAAACATCTGCTTCACAAATTTATATTCAGTGTATCTCAGAAACTTAGCTGAATCACAGATTTCTGTAAGAACTACTTGGCCAGATTGATTTTGGCACCTCAGAAAATGGTATTGCATGTCATGATGGCTCTGTGTTATACACATACATGTAAATATATCTAAAAATCTGTCTGGGCAATCTTCACATATAGATGAAAAATACTAGGAGTTTGGCAAGGATTTTGCATATTATTTTTTTAATTTTTATTTTGACTGGGTGACTGAAAGAAGTAAAAAGGCAAAGGATATTCATTTATGGACACATTCCTGTCTTGAAAAAGAAAAACAAAACCCAAATCATAAAATACAGGCAGCCTGGAATGTGCATGAGCTTGTACCTATCTGGGGAGCTGGAGGTCTCCAGCTGAGGGCTGCAGGCAGATTTAATTGATGAGTTGAATTGGTTGCTGCCCCAAGCTGTCTACCCTGTTCCTTTCCAAACTCAGCCCCAGATGGCAGTCAGCTCCAGCACAGTTGACTAGAAAGTCTCCTCCAGTTTACTCCCAGAATATGCAAGGAGAAGCAGATACTCTGGGAATGCCAGCACAGAGGAGCACGAAGGCTCACAGGCATTTCCCAGGCACAAGCTCTGGTCTGTGTTCCCAGTGACTCATACTTGTCTGTGCAAAACGGCAGTCAAGAGATGGATGAAGTGGTTTAGGCATTGAAATTAGTAAACTTCCTTTCCTTCTGGGTGTAAGCATGACCAATTAGCTATACCTTTTCAGATGCACTTCACTGAGGTAGCTTCCAGTTAATACTTGTGAGTAATGTAATGCCTGCATTTTATTTTAGGTTAAACCTAGAACCTTTAATGCTTTAGGTATGGGGTAACCTTGAGGCTGCACTTCTCACAATCTGAGGCTGCCAAAATCAGCTAAGGTGATTAACTTAACACAGCTCAACCCTGGGGCTCCCTGAACCTCCTGACAAGATATGCCCTGTAAGACTTCCAGACCCAACATCTCAACTTCACTGTTGCCCTTCTGAGGTTTTCAGAATTCAGGGTGCCCTGGAAGACTAAGTGGTCCCTAGGACTTTTGGCCAGGGGTGATGCCAAGAGAAGAATGTATTTTCCTAAATAGTATTTCTTCCTGAAACCTGCAGAAAGTCTCAGTGGTATCAAAGTGGTCAGCATATAGACTTGTTTTCCTTTGAGATGTTCTGTATGCCTACATAGGAAACAGTCAGGTGCCAAAGGGGTACAAGAGAAGGAAGTTAATTTATTTTGGTAACTCCTGGCTCAGTAGCTTAGCTTAATAGATAGATGATGTTCTTTTTATTCATCTCTACTGCAACAAGGGGACTGGCTCTTCTCAGATGGAGGGAAAGGTCTCTTTTAGAAAATCACCTCTGAATAAATCAAGTAGGCTTGCTGAGGAAGGCTCTTCAAATAGACTTAGGTTGCGGTATAATTTCATTTTAAAAATAATCACGAAAGCAGAATTGCACAGGGATGCATCATTCCAATTGACTGACAGATTTTGTTAGGGAAATATGTTTTTGTTTTGATTCAGAATAAGATTCCACATTTTAGTGACTCTTAATGAAAGTAAATCAATACCACAAGCTGCGGGACAGCCCTTCTAGCAAGCTGTCTCCCAGGTTCATATCTAGGAAGATCAAGCTGGGGAGGTGGCAGGGCTCTGCAATTGCAGTTTTTCCAGGAACCTGCCCTCTGTTTCCAGACATCTCAAAGAAGTGATTTTGTCTCAAAAGAACAGCAAAGTCCATGGAAGAAGTATTTTTCTGAATTTTTCAGACATCTCTCTAGATTTCTTTACCAAGGAATTTCTAACTGTATCAACTACCTATTGTCTAGATTATGTCATATAGTAAAAGAAACATACTCTTTTCTAGATATCCTGTTTGCTGTTCATCTCTAGCACCATTCCCGTTGGTAATTCGCATGGTTATCTTTCACTGACTGCCATTTCCTGTACTCCTGTCTGCTTGGATAAGCCATTTACTGACAAAAAGCTTCAGCATAAGAAATGCTATCTTGATCTTTTAAAAAATTCCCTCTGTTAAATGCATTCAGATATTAGTCTCAACTAACAATATTTGCCTGTGACTGTTGTAGTTCAGTCCTTGAGTCAGTCTCACAAGACCTGCCAGGTGTATCAATTTTCCAGTATTAGGTACAAGTAATCCACGTTAACTGTACTTCTAGTCCTTACTCACAACATTTGGCCTACAATTTTACTATTCAACACTTACATGTGTATAAATATTGGAAAGAGTATGCAAAGAAGCCTGAGCCATGCTTATATTGCACTTCTGCAAATTAACATGTAGATCTTTAAATGAAGAATGCAGTGCCAGGTAAAAATGCTTAACGCATCTCTGAATATCCATTTTAGCTTGGCATTCACATGAAAAGCCACTTAGAATTGTTACGCTTCAGTAATTCCCAATCAACTTACTGACAAAAAGATGGGTTAACAGGTCTAATTGGTCTTTCCATTTCTAATACCAGTAATGCAATGAACAGATTGTTCATAGTAATAATAATCAGTACAGTATTTATGACAAATCTCTCAATGTGTTTGTATTAAGAGAGTCTAAAAATTGTTTTGAAAGGATGTGGGTAGAAGGAAGAGAGTTAAAGGTAGCAATAAAATTAATTCCAAACTAGTTAAGACTGCTTCTTCCACATGTTGGTGTAGAAATTTAAATGAGAGATTTTTGAGCTAAACAAAAGGTAGATTTGCAAACACTCGTGTGATGGCTTCAACAAGCTTCCCTGAGAATCTTTCAGTAAACAATTTCTGCGATGGAACAATGTCTGTTTCAGAATTTAATTGAGAATTTGGTTGGTTTATTTCTTTATTTTAATACAGAAAGTGGATTCCAGAATCTTTTCGGATCTAGAATGGTAGATTCGAGCTAAAAGGCTGACAGACCAGCTCCTTCTATGGAGTTTATTCTCTTCACACTCAAAAACCTTATTGAAAATGCTCAAGCACATTGCAAACAAACATAACACGCTGTAAATAGTGAAATAATCTACAATATGATGAAGCAAAAATATGTAACAGCATATTTTTTGCAGGATACAATGGGAAATTTCTTCAGCATATCACAGAAATTAGAATATAAAATGAATAAAAAACTGATGACTCTGCCTCACTTGTTTTCTTAACAAAGCAGAATTTGAATTCATGAGAAGCAGATCCAAGATGTTCTCTGTTTCAATCAGGGTGTAGATGGCAAGGTTATATAATCTAATACTTTCTTCTATTATTGATATTTTGTTGTTTTTGTTAACCCCAAGTACTTCCCTCCCCAATTTCAAATGTCCAATAGCATTTTTCCATTCTCACTCTTCTCCAGCCTTAGCGGTTGTCTTTGGATGATCACATTATTTTTTTCCCTGGCTTCATTGCCTGTATCAGCACCAACACTTTTTTTCAAAGCTGCTTTGTATCTTGCCAGCATCCAACCTAATTATCTGTCTCAGCAGGTTGCAGTTACAGCCAGGTTGCCTTTATTACTTCATAATATCTTTGGTGCTTCTTACTTGTTTTTAACTCTCCTTTTGATCATCTATAAGCACTTCAAATGGCAGGTTTTGTAGGGTGAGGTAATTTAATTTATTAGCCTAACTGACACAGTTGGGAAAAAATATGTATCCAAGCCCATAAGCCATTTCTCAGGTCATTTTGACATATTAAAACTCATAATTTCTTTTCTTCCCAGAACTATACTTTCTGCCTTATTTTATATGCTGAAAGGAATCGGAAAACTTTGGGCTAAGTCATAACCTTGTGTTTCCTCAGCTCCCATCCATAATAAAATAGCCAATGCCTTGCTGGAAACTTAACCATTAAGTGAAAGAAGTCTCCTAGAAGCAAAGAAAATATTCCAGAAAATAGACTATGGGCAGCATCCAGGGAAGTGGCTAGTGGGAAATTGATGCATAAACACACATGCAACTTGTAAATGGATTCCTGGAAGCAGCAATCCTGCTGACTGGAATTGGTGAACACAGATTACAAATTAATGGTCTACCCAGAAAATTAGAAGAAAATGCGGGGGGAAATTATAAAGAAAGGATAAATTTCAGGGAAAGGCAAAAAAGAATCAATGTCCATGTTAGCACACTCCAGGAGTGCATTCAAAAGCTTCAGGAGCATTACTAAGGATAAATTCTCATTTTTCCACTGGTATTCAATATCGCCTATGCCTACAAAGTACCAGGACCTGAGAGTTTTATACTGTGACATGTTTATACTGAGACAAGTTGTTTTATGTCAATTAAAATGACCCCTCTAATGATTAGGGATTAGAGTAAATAAGCTTTGCATTCAGACATATAATCCCTCCTCTTCTCATTCTCCTCACGATGAAGCAGTTCTAATAACATTTAATAAACACTTATGGTGTATCCCTATGTTTGTTTTGTCTGTAATCTCTGATGACACAGGAAAAATGCACGTGGACCAAATCTCAACCTGCATTTCTGTTGACCTTTATAACTCACAGGTGACTTGGTTGCTGATCCCAAATGATACACAAACTTGCTGTTGTGTATCCTCATTCTACGGATGATTAGGTGAGAAAGAGAGGGGAGAGATGGAGACAATATACGATGTCATGGCACTGCAAGTATATTTGGGATGGTCAGATTGCTCACGAGAGGCACAGCCGATTCATTGTGCTGAACTTCTGTCACTCACGCAGGTTGTAAAGCAAAGTCCTATTATCTCCCGTGCCATACAGCTAAGAGGTGCGACGTTCCTCTCAGCCAGGGATTGTGCATATGCGTAGCAAAATGTGTTTAAAGAGTATCTGTAGAGATAGAGCCCTCTGAAGATGCTGTGCCACAACGTACTTCTAGGAAGAATAAAAGACTCGCAGGTGATACAATAGCTTGAGAAATGACTATATTCAAGATTAAAAGAAGATGAACTGCATAATGTCAAGGAAAGGAAAGCAGAGAAGAGCTGGGTTACTGAGGACAGGAGAAATAAAGGTTTAATCATCCAGGAAGACTGAAAATCATATGATGAGCTGTCTCTTGAATACATCAAGTTTGCACCACCTTGTAAGCAACACCACTCCTGTCTGCAGTGCAGCCATGGGAGATGAAGTTGTGTGTCATCAATGCTCATGTTGCAGCTTCCAGGGTAATTTAGTGGGTGTTTGGGCATGCATGGTGCAGAGTGGTTTAAAGTGCCTTTCTAACCACCTTCTGTATGGGAGAGTTTGTCCCAAACTACCCTTTGTTGTACAAATATGCATGCAGCTGTAGAAATAACAGCCTCAGCATCTACCAGGGCCCAGGCTGGAGCAAGACACTTCTGTTCTCCCTTCTGCTTCAAAAATGGCATCTTTTGGCCTAATTTTCAGAGGTGACTTGTGATTTTGATCACCACACTGATCTACCAAAGGACAAATGCCCTGCAATTTCCAAAGAATAGGCTGGTTTAAATTATCTAGCATCTTTTGAAATTTCAGGCCACATGACTTGCTTAAATTGACACTTACGCAGGTGCGTGTGTACAGGGATGAAGGAGGAGGAATTCATGTATTTATGAGCGGATGCATTAGTCCACTCCTGAAATGGAACATGAAAACTGATTAAAAATAGAATATTCATCCACCACTAAAAATAACATTAGAATACCTCTTCCTCATGCAGCCACAGAGGGAACTAGGCAAGCTGAGCTGAGGCAAACTAAATTAGAAATAAGAAAATGGAGCTAAAAAAGAAAAATGTCCTGATAGAAATAAGGTCATGAAGAAAAATGTTCCTGGGTGTTTATGTAGAAATGCTGGAAGCAAGGTAAAGATAGCAAGGGACCTTCTGTAACTGCACATAAAGGGGTTTTACTTTATGGATGAACGAAGCAGAATGATTTAACACCTTAGAGGAAAAGGACACATACGAAGAGACCACAATATTGAGGCAGAAATTGTTGAATGTCTAAGATACTTGACCCACAGTCAATCACCAAGAAATAGGAAAAAAAAAAAAGTTGACTTGAATCATACTTTTAGCCAAAAAGGAAAATATCGCTGTTCTTCACAGATCAGATATTGACTGAATGTCATTCAAACAAAGTTCAGCTCAGGTATAATAATCTGACAATTACTATGCAAAATATAACAAACATTCGCACTTTCTGTAGGATCTTAATCTTCCTCTTTGTGAAATTTAGGAAGAAATAGAAGGTATCTGAAGAAAGACAATCAATCTTATTTTGTTCGGAAAAGTAGAGGAGAGACTTTCCCTCCTATGTTGTCTCTGCTTTTTGGAGTATAGGGGCTTCTCCTACCGCAAATAGTTGCAAGGCAAAAATAATCACAGCTTCCCTTTTTGGTATCTTCCTTATTGCTCCTCTTTGCAATTGAGAAAAAGAGGTTTAGAAGAACAATAGTCTTTCTAGCAATGAAAATAAGAATGATATATGTATCCAGAAAAGCTAATTCAAAGGCATTTGGATTAGTTCTCTATTTCTCATAAACTAGGTCAAGGCAAAGGAAAGACCAAAAGAAAAACAGGTACAAGGAAAAAAGGAGTGTAAGTTTTTCTCGTAACTATGAATGCTTGAAGCATTACAAAAACAGCAAAGAAGTTCAAACAGCAGCACATGAGAGAGTTTTCGTGAATGTTGGAAATACTACAATTCTGCAAGAAAAGAAATCATAGAAAATACTAACAGCAAAGTGATAAAAATACTAGCAGTCTAGTATGTGTCTTCATAGGTTGGCCAAATATTCCCTTTTGATATTTTAGAGGGGGAAGCTTTTTGTTTTCCACAACAAGAAGCTTTTAATGTGTATATTCCTCTCATAAAGGAGAAGACTTGTTATAGAAGATGAAGACCAGCAGGGCTGCCATGGATTTAGGGTAACATAATAAACAGGCTTTTTATCACTTGCAGTGCCTGGGGCTTTGAATGAGATGGATTTATACATTTCAAAGATTCTTGTTCATACACACGCAGGAAAAGGCAGTGTAAAGGTATGTGGGCTGGGGAACATACTAACACTTTTTCCCTCCTGAGCCATGCCTGGAGTCAGATGGACTAAGTCAGAAGACTCAAAACCAACTGATTCTTCCTGTAACATCTCATATCAGAGAAGCAGAAGTGAGTGTCATCCCGGACTACAGAAAAATGCAAGAACCCTGGGACAAAGGAGAACATGCCATTACAAAGTTCAAATAGCCTGCTGACTCCAAGAGCGGTATTTGCAAAAGTTAGAGCCTTTTTACCCATTCATCTGTATGTTTGGTACATAGAAAAGACAGTAGATAAAGAGGAATAACCTCTTTTTTTTGGCAAAATTTTCAGGGCTTAAAGAAAACAAAATCAAGATATATGCACAATTTCATCAGATTTTGTCATTTCATCTTCATTTTTGAAATCTTTATAGTATTTTTCACATTTTCAAACATATATTTGTGAATAAGTTCAAGCACCCATTTTGCATTTGAAATTGTACATTTAATCTAAAACAAGATAAGAGGAAACTTAGGAGTGAATGCAGGCACCATCGCTTCCAAAAGAGAAACAGCATATGAACCTAAATTAGTGTTTAGAACTATAACGCAGTAACGCTGCAATAAATTAATCTCAGTCTAAGAAAAAAAAATCAAATCCCAGTATTATTTTACATATGTATCTGCATGCAAATGCACAGACAGAAAATCGTAAGTTTATCCATACTTAAAAGTAAATGTTGTTACGACAATTAAATCTGTATTACATCTGCACTGAATGAGATTGCCTAGAGAGGCTGAGGAATATCCATCTTTCGAGATATTCAAACTGTGGTCCTGGGCAACCTGCTGTAGCTGGCCCTGCTTGAGGAGGGGGTTTAGGCTGGATGACCTCCAGAGGTGCCCTCCAACTTCAACCCTTCTGTGATGCTGTAAATCCCCTGGGTTTCTTCCATTAATCTCACGTCTAGTGTTATTCACCGTTTGAAATTCTAAAACCACAGGATTCACATCATCATCAAAACTTAAAGGCATTTTTAATTCTCTTAGTAGTTCATTTCTAAAAGTATCAACTACATGCACAGATAAATTTTAGAATCATTGTTGGAAATCCTGATCATTGTAGGAAAGTATTTTAAAAGGGATCTCAGCTGAGAATAAGCTGGAAACTGAATTGGTTCATAGTGCATTTCAACTTAGTGCTAAAGCCTAGATTTTCATTGAATAGCTTCAGTATGTTATCAGTAGAAAGCATGGCAGACAGTCAGTGTGCCTCTGATTTAGATTTTTTGCTGGTTTTCTCTAGGACTGTGTTGAAATCAGTGTATAAAATATTTTTCTCCTTGTGAAAGCTTCTTATCCAAGCAATAATTAATGATAATAGTAATAATACAAAATGCTAACACCCAGGATTATTTTCCTCTTAGGCTTAGATTCTACAGGTTTTGAAAGTCATAGCAAAATTTCATTTCAGTCACACACAACCAAGCACTTTGCCCATGAATAAATACATTAGAGCTGACATCCTCTTATTTTAGCATATTTTTTAAAACTTGAAATTGAGAAAGCCTGTCTGTATTTAGCAGGCATATTTCTTTAACTAGCATACTAGAATAAAATCTTGAAAAGTGTCACTTCATGTTTATGAAATACAACCATCTTCCAAGGGCCTTGAGATAAACAAGAATATAGTCAAACTAAGCATAAACACAAATGCCACTCTACCTCAGCTAGAGAAAGATTAACATGTCAGCGTTCATTAACTCTGTTCTCAAAGGAGCATGTCCATTTTTACTGGCACACAGTGGAGCTAGGATGACAAACAAAATAATGTCCTATGAATACCATCAGGAGTTCACCACACCATATCAAGTAATGTGACAATCCAATCCGTGGATTAAAAACCAAGATGCTGCTTGTAAGAATAATTTTTAGCTCATTCTGTATATCATTGTATTTCCCAATCTGGCACCATGAACCATAAATAATCCTATCATTTATTAATTACATTTTCTAACCTAGTCAAGAAGAATCCTGTAGTGTGAAGCAGCAGATCATGAATAAATGGTTCATTGAAAAGCAACTCTTATTGCCAAGTAGTTGTAAATTAGGGTTGTGATAATTACCCACTTTAACCTTTTTAAACAGGTTCCTCTAAAAAGCTCCAGGATGGATGTTTTATTATAACAACTTTGACCTCCAGCACACAACAACACAATTAGTTTTGCATTATGACAAAGGGATGTTCTGATTAAAAATCTAGGACATTACCTTATGTTATAAAACATTCAAACAGCACGCTTGTGTATGCTTGTATACAAATACACACACATACACACACATGCATATAACCATAAAATGCTCATCTACTGTATACCAAATACAGCTATAAAAAACACAAGAAGCAGCTGAACTGCAACAGTATTGGTGCAGCAAAGGCAGTACTTTACTAAATAAACTGTGAGAGCAACACTTTTACAGAACCAACCCATGCATTGCCCTTTGCCTTGCTGATAGTATAAACTGTGATTATTTAGTAAATAGCAGCCCAGTGGGTGAAGATGTGTAAGGGAAAGCAGCTCGTGCAGGGGACCCGAAGTTTGTACTCTTCAGGTGGTTTTATTTCAGACTGTCTCTGCTCTGTTCCCACAGGCAGCAAGCCTATTACTGGTTGGAGTGCATTAGGTGTCCTCCCAGAATGCATCTTCCAGTTTCATTTAATCCAGAAAGAGTTAAATTCACATGCTAGAAGACTGCTCTGCAATGGGAACCACGTGGCATCAAAAGAGTGATGGTTTCAAATGCACGCTCCTAGCCAAACCAAAATGCAACTCCTCTGTGCCAGCAAGACAAGATCACACATCACCAGTCCAGAGGCAGCATAGCCATGCTGGTCCAGGCAAAACCACTAAAATGTCTGCACCCCTTTGAACCTGGAACTGGCCCATGCCAGACAGCATGCGACTGTCTGTACCTGCACCCATACTGCTCTGATGGTAAGGAGACTATGCACTGCCACAATCTAACCAAGCCAGCAGTGGAGCTATAGAAGACTACAGAAGGACAGTGGCAAGAGAAAGTTTAGCTCTTAATGTGCTTTACCTGGTGGTAGTGAGACTCGTCTCTTTTTTCCCTTTCTGTTTCACTATAGCAGGACTGTCTTTAAGAGAAAGAAAACTGGTGACCACCTGTCCAGGCAAGAAAATAGCTAGAAGTTGCATGCATGACCTTTGCTGATGGTGACAATAATTATTTCTCAGTTAAATGGTGACACTGGAGAGAGTTTCAATTAGTCCTTTTAGGGTTCAGTGAAGCATTTAGGAGGTAATCTGGGGCTATCAGCAAACAGTCCTAGTTACCCCAGCATGTACACTACAGTCAGAACAAGATTTCTACAATTGAAAACCACACAAAGATGAACCAGAAATTCATAAAACAGTGTAAACAGTAAATACTGCACAAAATAAACAAACTCCAGACCCGTCACTCAAAATCCTCTCAAACTTCATCTCTGCCTATAGTAACACTAGCCTTTCTGCCACTTGAAAAGTCTTCAGTTTGGACTCACACTTTTGTCTTCTGTTTCCCATGTAATTTTATAATCAAAAACCCAATCATGGTCACCACTCTAGAGCTCTTTTCCAAATCTCTTACTGACCTTTAAAAATTCTCTTTCCTAGCTTTCCTGGCATATGCTAGAAGGACGGGTGCCATCACCCATTTGCAAACTTTCTGTTCACTCCCCTCTTCCAGTCATGTCAAATTAATTCCTTTTATATCTCTGCATCATCATCTTCCAATCTGTTATTCAGCCAAACCGATACCTGACAAGGTACAACACATGGTTTTACTGTTATAGTATTTCAGCACTTCTTTAACTTATAGGAACAGAAATGTCAAAATCTGTACATTCCCGTCACAGAAATAATAGGAACAAAATCCACTGAAAGCAGTGAGTTTGTAGTGATAGAAGAGGTAAGATGTTTACTACTGTTTGGGAGAGAAGTACCATAGCATAAACACATGAAAAAGTGGCCTATGCTTAAGCATCTTTCTTCTGCCCACTTAAAAAGTGTTGAGAGTAGGGTGTCTTGGAATAATGGCTGGAGGAATAGTCAACTCTAGGCAATTGCCATCGGCAGCTTCAAATAGGGTAGGTACTTTGAGGTATATTTTGTAGTCAGTGGGAAGTTAGTTCTTTCTGAACTAGAGATAAGAGGATTATGTACTATAAGCAGAAATAACTTCTGTACAGCCAGTGCTGCTGTACTAGATCTTGTGTTCAAACAAAGCATCTCAGATGGTACATTGCTGTTTTAATGTGGACAGAGGCACCAGATGGTTCCACAGGGCTCCATGTCTGGCCCTGCTTCATTGCTGCCTACAACTGCCCCAGAGTCACTTATGCCACATTTTTTCCCCTATTGTTTTATGTCCAGTGGTGTTTGCACTCCAGTCAAAATCTGATGGAATGCAATAGCAAAGCATTTAGTATTTAGCAAAATAGTATGTGGCTTCTCTTGATCAGGTTGCCATGTGAAAGCCTGAGGCACAAACTCTGTCTAGTTATAGGCAAAGGTTGATATTTGCTATAAAGGCCATTTGAGTACTCTAGAACACAAAAGATTATAAAAGAGCACAAAAAAAGGCTTACAGCTTTAAAACTACATATGACAGAGAAATTACTAAAAAAGTATAAAATGTGCTTTTTACAAGGGATAGGGCCCGAGATAAGTAATAGAACAATGTGACGTTGTTAGAAAGTACCACTGTTTCATCACCTTCTGGGGGAAGAAAAGGGTATTTAATGACTGTTGGTCAGTGTAGAGTCATGGATGTAACTATCAGCTCCAAGACTATGTGTGGTATCAATATTTGTTTGGTTTTATGGCTTAAAGCTTTAACGCACTGGAAAATTAGTGAATATGTTTTAAATATGTTTTATTTCTCTCCCCTTCCCCTTAGGGATTATTTTCAACAAAGACATGAGTGACAGAATTAGATTTAATGATACGATTTGAGCTCTCACTTCTTTGGTAGTAATTATAAATGGGTTCATGATATGAAACAGGTGTTGCACCATGGCCCATTGGGCAGCATGAGGAACATTTTGCTCCCTGATGTCACTGTACATGATGTATTCAATGATTGCTATTTGCTGATGGAGAATACATTTAGATGTGCACTATGTAGAAATTCAGCTGTTTTGTATGTTTTGGTTGGTCTGTTGAGGAACTTTATTTTCTGAACTGTGTCAGATTTTCCAAATTCTTGTCAAGTGAGAAAAAAAACATACAGGAAGGATTCCTGTTTTAATTCAGTCACAGTGAGCCTAAAAAGTCCCATGCACTAAAAATAAGAAACAGATAGTTTCCAGAATGTTTTCATTTTCTGAAAACTGAATGACACCAAAACAACTCAATAACACATCCAAGGATGTCCTGAATGAGTCTGGATGGCTGTCCTTAAATGCAAATTGAGGGATGCAAAAGTTTATAAGCCTAAATGCATCTCAGCACTGTTTTATACTATGATCCACTGCTTGATAAATACAAACTTTTCCTTCTCTCCCAGTACTGCAGTCCCCACCAAATACAAATCTGTTACATAGGCAGAGGGCAGACCAGAACACTCATATATAATCCAGACTCTATATGCTTAAGGAATCAGGATTCTGGGATGCACCTAGATGCATCACCAAAGTTAAATCCAGCTTTGCTTCATTGTTGGCAATGACAGGAGTACTGAGATGAAAGCAAGAAGTAATGCTAGAAAAAGCAATACGGGGAAGATATCACCTCAACAAGGCTAAAAGGAGATAAATAACCCTAATTAAAATACGTTAATTATAAAAATTATAAAGAAAGGATTGTTGGTAAGGTAAAGAAGCTCTCGTGCCTCTTCCCATCTTATGGTCCCGGTGAGTGACCAGAGAAGTCTGATAGAGAGGCGTGGCAGCAGCTCGTTGCATTAGCTACAGAGTTGAGCAAATGTCATTGCTGAAACAGAGTTTTCATCACCAATTCAGGTCAAATTCAGCAAACATCTTCAAATATAACAATGGAGGGAAAAGTAATCTCAACATATTTTTTTAAAACAATCTTCATTCTGAAATCTAACTTTAATTGTTTTTAAAAGGGAGAAAAAAAAGACATATTGTCAAAATCAGCAAGATGCACTAAAACTTTTGTTTCACAAGAAGTAACTTTCCTTTTCCTCTAGAAAGTCTAATAGATTTTCCTTCTGTACTAACCTAAAACGTGACTTATTTCCCCTAATTTTTATTAATGGGTCACCCAATAAATACAACCCATAATTCACACAACTTTCTTTACAGCCATGCTACATGGTAAACAACACTTAAGGTTCTTGTGGCATGTCCTTGCCCCTTATTTAAAGTTTGGTACACAAGCAGCATTCACAGTATTTCTCAGTTCACCTAGCTTAAAAATCAATACTATTTAAGCTGGTTAAATTGTAATTCTTCTTGTTATAGTTAGGCATTTCGTAGCAGTCTTTTTCTTGCTACATAAATTTTGCTGGTGTTGTCAGGTTTGAAAGATAAAAACCCCCAATATTCTTGATGTTTCTATAAGCAACAGACAAAATACATTTAAATCATTTCATTAAAAACCACATATATCCAACATATATTTATATCACAAACTATGCCGTAAGGCAATAAAATAATTACTATACATTACAGCCCAGATAAATGGTGGAATAAAAATAAATCATTTCTTTGGTGTGGAACCAATTACTTTCCACACTTAAGTAACTGTTCCCTGTAAGTAACTAGCCTCTATTGTTTAACACAGCCATCAGCAAATAAGCAATTTTCAAGGATACATTAAGCACAAGCAATAACCAAAGTCAGCCTCAAACATTCTCAGGCACCATCAGGATCTGCGCTTCCCTTTAAAAATAACTGCTAAACCCTGGCTCAGCTGGAGTCAGTAACAAAATTCCCATTAAACAAATTAGACCTGGCCATGTTTTTGGCTCTCCTGGTTGCAGAAGCTGGCCCAGTCCCTCCAAGGAGTGGATCAACTGCCTGAGCTTGGAGACTCCCTGCAGCAAGGCCTGTGGGTGCTGGGAACCTCCCAGTTCCTCTCAGCTGAAGGGTATGACCCGCTACTCAGCTTCTGGACTGTGATGTCCTAGGGTCCACAGAAACTGATCTCTCTTTTTGTAGTGGCTTTTAAAACAAGGCTCATTGATTGTACATAGAATGAAATGCAAATCCATACCCGTGGCTCAAACACACAGTGCGTACAGGACATCAGCGTATCAGTTGGTGAGAGTGAATGCAATTAAACCAAGCACATAGACCATGTCCCTTTGTAATTAAAAGCAAAAACAAAACCAACCCAAGAGGACAGAAAAAGAAATCCATAATTCAGCCCTTCTAAAATCTGGGTGCCAAACACAATTTATAATGGCAAAACAATCTGAGAATTGTTTGTGCTGAGTGAGTGATGGAAGATAAATGCCGGGGAAGACCCGCGATAATTACAACAAGCAATGCTGACGAAGGTTAGGGCTGTACAAGTGTCTGTGTACTGCCAGAGCAGTAACCTTGTCAAGCCTGTTGTCAGAGGGCAGGCAGCTTCTGCTCTTCCATCCGTTCTGTCATTAACTATTGATCACTTCCTATTTTTAAGCTTCACAGTAGTGGCAAATGAATAAATTGACAGCTTCATTATGTGGCTGTCCTAGAGACATTCCCAAAGCCTATTCCCAAGGGGAAATGCTGCCTATAGATATAAGCATGAAACCAACTGGGAAAAGCAGAAACTCTGAACAGAATATTCCAAAACATTAAGCCATTCTCAACCTGCCTCACCTCATTCTGTTCTGGAGCTTATGTGAATCAATGCAACCCCCAGCCTGTTCTGGACATGAAGGAGCCAAGTCTACTATATATTCTGAGCCAAATTCAAGATCAAAGGAATCACAGCTGAGCAGGCAACGCATGATCAGGCCAGACTGCTTTTGTTCGAAATCAGAGACTCCTGCTCTTAATGAATGTGAACTTGTAGCCTTTTGGGGGTGGATTGGTCATGCCCTAAATGGACTGGACTCAGAAGGAAAGAAATCCCCGGGTGATGCCATTGTGGAGCTCCCCAGATCACTCTGCTGGATAATGAGATTTGGCCTCTGCCACAACACGTACCCCAGGCCTCAGGATTCTCAGGAATCTTCCCCAAAGTATCCAGCTGCCTGCAGCTGCCCCTCACTCAAGGCCTGTGGCTCCAGTGTTAGTACAGCAGAGTGTTCCAAGAGCTACACTGGCCAGGCTGGGGACCTTTGTAGAAAAGGCAATTCAGCTTCTTCGTCATGCCTGTAGAGCCACAGAGGGATATGTATGCACACTTCCACCCATTTCCATTTTGCTAAAGCTTCCCAAAGTTCTTCCTTTTCTTCCCTTTCTAGATCAATATATTTACTGAGATCTGGTGAAGGTACCAACAAGTGGCGCCAAGCAAAAGGAGATTGAATCTAAAGACACGCCATGAAATGTCTATCAGCACTGAAAGCACCATTCATGCAGGCTTTTGCCACATTTCCCTGTACATGGGCAACTGCACCACCTCTGTCGCAACTAAGGTAACTACAATGTGAAATGAATGCCTCATTTCTCAAATGAGATTTAGCACTTGGGAACAACTTTGGTATCACAGGCCAAGATCTTGTTTCCACTGTAATGGACAGAAACTTCTTCAGTGGCTTTCACGGTAAAGAGAAGTAGCACAGCATGGCCAGCTGGCACTGCCAAGACCACTACAATGTGCTGGAAGGTTTACTTGTCGCTTGTAGTTTAACCACATCTTTTTTTGTTCTCCTTTTGGAAGACACACGAAAGGCCTTGATATTTTAGTATTTTACCTTTAAGCTCTCCAGTCCTAGCTAACAGCTTTCAAAGGCACATGTGGGAGCTTGCATAGGCAATGCTTTCCCCTTCTGCTGCCACAGACATTGGCGTCACCCTCAGTCAAGGCAGCTCAATGGTTAAAATCAGCTCTAACACCCTCTTTCTGGAGCTTTTTCCCTTCTCATCCCACTGCTCAAAGCAACAATTTCCCACCTGGCACACTGGAGCCTTAGGAACTTGCTGATATGGACTAAGGGCAAGAAAATTGCTCTATTTGTTGAGCTCCATGACAGCTGGTAATTGTGATAAAAAAATTCCACCTCTTAATGTTTAGGGCTGTTCTGTGGAGTTAAAAAGTACCGGGGTTTAAAATCTCATTACTACAAAGACATGGCAGAGCAGAGATCAAGCTGACTGTCCAGTTGTATGGGATATGTCCACTTCATTGAAAATCCTTATTAATTACCATTTGGTAGCTCTCTTGAGTGTAGGGATGTGTTAGATTAAAAGCAAAATTAATAATCTTGGTAGGTAGCAACAATTATATTTGTATGCATGCATTGCACATAGGCGAACAGGAGTTCTGTACTTGTACTTCCGATTTCTATAGCATTTTTCCCTGCACATTTTGTTTAGGTCGAGGAACTTCGCTAGGACTGAATAGAAGACAATGTCTGGAATATCACTGTAAATATAATGGACGGAGTAAATTGACAGCAGCTCCAACTAAATTACAGTTTCAAAGACAAGGGAAGGCTCAAGGGACATCAAACAAAGGAAACTCTAGCTGACCAGCGCTCAGGTAAAATTGAATTGGAAATGTTCCCTGACTGATTAACATAACAAAAGTCCCAGTGTTTAAAAAGAAAGTCATTCTGCAGAAATAAGAGGGGGGAAAAAAAGAAACTGATCTTCCTCCAAACATACAGTAGTTATCTTTAAAAATATACATTCAGAGAAAGATCTAAAATACTAGTGTGAATAAGGAGTTTTGAAGAGTTTTTTTAATGATGTCACTCAGAAACATATATAGTTTTCTAAGAGAAGAATATGAATTGAAAATTTCTTGTTTAATTTCCTCCAATTTATCACATATAAATAAAAGACATTCTACTCAAAGATTTCAAATTAGAATTTGGTAAAACATGGATTTGAAAAAGACAAAGAGAAATTGAACTAAAAATTAAAATAAATGTGCACCACTTTATTTCTGCAGAATAGCCTTGTGAAGAAAGATTTACTTATGAAAATATAACTATTGGGAAAATCATCAACTCTTATTAAACATATCTGTAGATCAGTAGAGGCATTTAATATGTAACAAAGGTATTTTTATTAGTCTCATCTCCTGAATATATGAGAAACCGAGATAGATACTCATGTTTTCAAAATCAAGTGTTTTCAGTAATGTTTCCTTAGTTAGGGAAAAGATTTTTGTATTAACAGTGCAGGAGCAAGCAGATCAGAGGTTTTTCATAGTATTCATAACTTTTGGGGTCATAGTTCAGGGAAAATTGTGTCTTGCCAAGGTTTTTGTTTTATCATCCCAAATTAATATGTGACACGACACATTACTGCATTGCTGGTGGTGAGAACTTTGTACTTTGTCTAAAGAGCTGCTGCTAAAAAAAGATATTTCAATCTTTTTACAGTATATTATTTCTCAGGTGATGGGTACTTTTTAAAGTTAGGATTTACAAATAGAAACAAGTCTGTGAAAAACAAAGTTACCAGTAGCAAGAATCAGGGCTTAATTTAGATTTATTAATGTCCCTTGTTTCTTAGTTATTGTTAACAAGTTTCTGGTTCACCCAGGATCCCAAGTGTATTGCCCCACTGAGAATGATGTCCGAAGCAAGCCTCTAGTAACTAGCTAGAGCCAGAAGAATGAAGGTCCAGAAGGATATGAACTGGAGAGGGAACATAAGACATTAAAGCTTATCATGTTTTGCTGAAATGTGTCTCAGATACAAAATGGAGGCCTAATGAACATTTCTTCTAAACATACATGAAAATGTTCTGTTCTGTGGACAGTTAAAAAATAAAGAGATTAAGAATTATGACTAGCTGAGACAGGGGAACCTGTTGGACCAGGTTAGCCTGTAGATTTTGTCTTTCCTGCTTGTGTGGCTGTACTGCTGCAGAGTCTGCTTGTCCTCTCCAGTTACTTACTGGAAAATGTCAACCAGCTTTCAAAGTTGATACATAGAAAGTCTCCACAGGTTCCAAGACCTGGATGTCAGCGGCGGGAGACTCCTTACCAACTCACCACAGAGTCAAGAGAGTAGGAGGATGGGGAGGACCACCGCTGTGGTCCACAGGGGAAAGGCAGGGGACAAAAGTCTGTAGAAAAATGAGCTTTGGTAGTTGCACTACTCACAGGAATGCAGGTTCAATTAAATTTAAATTACTTTTTAAGTCCTTCGTTTAATGGGTGGATATCAATGGTGAGAGGCAGTTGGTGTAGTGCAGGTGACTGGCACAACTCTATACCCTCAAATTTCTGGCTCCTAACATCCTGCTGCTGTCCCAGACTGGCACAGCCTCCCACCATGTCCAGCTGGCATCTGCCAGCCCAAGGTGGGTGTCTCCCCACCCTTGGGTATGCAAAATGTTTCCCTATACATGCATTTACACACATCCAATGTGCTGCCCAGAAACACTTAAGGAACAGCTACTTCAGAAGGCACAGGATGACATCCCTGATTCTCCTGTTTCATAAGGTGGTCATTCCTTCATACAAGACACACATACACACACACACACGCACACGCACACACACACACTCTCAGAGAGGCTCAGTTTTTCACTGCACAACATAGACTGTAGTCATATACTTACACAACTACATCTGACACAGCCAAGAGGGTCCTAATCTCTCCATCATCCTACAGTACCAAACTGCATGCTAAAAATAAACTTTAAAACACAAAATCTTCCTTTTATTTGAGAATATACTTGAAGAATAAAAAGAAAATTGGGTACTAAAAGGGATAGTTGATTAATAAACTGTACTTTACTATTAAAGTCAATAGAAAATGTGTTAGATACTATGTCTGGTGGGACAAGTTCAAAAAAGCATGCGTGGCAAAGTAAAGGATGGGAGGGAGGACACGGTTATGTAGAACTGACAAGAGACACTGAAGAGAGGATTAGAAGCCATGTATTGTCCATGAGACCTTCTTGAGCATAGGAAAAGACAGCAAAGCCAGGTTTTCTGTGTTTGTGTTGAATAGGACATTTTGACTATGTGATACAGCCATAAACCTGGGAGCTCCTGGGAAATGCCTTTCATGCCAAAGGTTTGAATAAAATGTTTATTTCATTAACAGCTACAATTGTGTTTGATGCTTACATGATGTACTGGTTTCATCTAAAGAACAATAGGAAATCTTCTATTTTAAAAAACATTGTCCTCAAATATAATTTTGAAATGTGTTCTTTCTCAGACTTCTGCACAGCATTTAGTGGGAAATACTCAGCCAAGTTTGATCTCTGGCTACCTCTTCTGTTTTCCAGAATTATTTTCCTCACTCCGGAAGGATGTCCTTGTTTGGTGTCCAAAGGATTTCTTTGAGCTATCTTCGTGCAGCCAAATCCTGCCATGTGCCCAATTTGGTGACTTTGCTCAGGACATTTCTATGTCACTTTTAGTCTGGTTTTCACAGCACTGTTTTCCTTTTCTGATACTACTTTCAGCGAAGCTGACAAGCAAAGAGAGTCTTAATCATCACCATTTTATTTTGGACAATGTTTTTCTTGGAGGGAAATACAGTGGGTGCTCCTGCTGACATTCTGTTCTTCGGATGCTTCCAAGTACATATACTGAGGCTGTTTACAGTGTGCCTGTAAACACTTGCACAGCAGAGCCTAAACAATGAAATAGTTCACACATCAATCACTCTCTTTAATTATGCATTTTCTTCACAAATTAACATGCTTTTCTGCTGTTCACAGAGGATGGCATGTGGGAAAGACGGGGAAGACATTGGGAGATGTGTGTTAAGATGAGATCTGTTTGCCACTGCCGCCTGGCTCATCACATCTGTGTTGGAGGTATCATTTACCTTTAACAGCAGTGTATTTTAGAAAGTCTTAATTCACTTCTGTCAGGCAATCAGATTGTTGCAAAATATATAAATTCTATATACAAACACCATCAGATGATGCAGCAGGCAATCACTGTGGTAATTAATCCCACATTTTTTGTAGTTGAAGTAACAATTCTCATTTCAGGATAGAGTTTGAGTAAGAAAAGCCTATCTATATCTGTAAATGAATGATATCATTATTTTGGGAAATGAAAGTTTAAGCTCTGTAAAACATACAATCCCATGGAGATCTCAGCAGAGGAACTTGTACGTGCAGGTGTTTAATGTGATAAGGTACGTTACCATTTATCTGTGTACTTGCAGACAAATATTAACATAGTCATGAATTAAGCTTTTAATCCCTTTTATTATAAATTGAATATCTTTATTTTAACAAACATCAACAATGCACATTATTGTGCTCCAAACTATTCATTACTATTCCCCACAGTGTACCATTACATGATACGCCATAATACACGTGTTAATATAATGCCAAGCATCTGCTTGAGTATTCCATAGTATATTTCATTCTCTCCCTCTCTCTCTCTTTGTTTAAACAAAGAGGCGATCTCACAAAAGACACTTTTTATATAGGAAACCACAGTCATTCAGCATCATGCTGGAGAAGGGCAGTAAAGCAGTACGTGCCATTTTCTGATGATTCAAGCCCTAATTCCAAGTCTTCAGATTCCTTGAGAGCAAGAAAGAGACTTGGGAACAAAGAGAAGGAAGAGGGAGATGTGAGGAGGTGGATTTACCTGATAACGGTCAGATAGGGTCACTAAAACCATGTGCAAGTGATTTGTCAGTGCTCCGTGGGTGGTTCTCCTCGGAGCTGCAGTACCAGGACCTGCCAATGCTGGCACCGGGAGGGAGCAGCATTTACTCAAACGAGTAACGCCATTAGCTTTGGAATTAATTCCTCAGGAAAATTAACTTTGGGCTATCCAGATGAGTTCTGCTCACTAGGACCCATGACCATAGAGCCATTGCATGTATGAACCCAGATCAGAATTTTTATTGAAGAAATGCAAGCAACGCTAGCTCTACAGATTAATTGGAGAAGTGAGTCTTTATTTAAAACCCACAGAAAACTGAAGTAAAATATAAAAGTCATCAACAAAAACACACAGAGAATGCCCTACCCTCAAAAAAAAAATCCCAAACCCAATCAGGTGGAAAAATAACTGAGAACAGAGTTGACAAAGAAAATGAAGCAGCAGGACCACCATGTTTTTGCTTTACATCTGACAATCATTTCCTAAGACAGCTAACAGTAACTAGAATGATATGGACTTGATATGTGGCCTTCTGTAAATAAGCTAGATGAGAGTTTAACAGAGCCGCACAGTGCACAAAAGTGGAAAAAAATAATACTTGCTAGGGAAGGGAAGGGAAGGGAAGGGAAGGGAAGGGAAGGGAAGGGAAGGGAAGGGAGCGGTGTTCAAACTATAGTATGTGCAGAGTACTGGAAGAAAAATTAAATAATAAATAGTCCATTTTGATCAAAGGTTGGGCTTGTGCTTCAGTCTCCACAAGAAGACTTATACTGAAAATACTGCATTAGTAGTAACTGTTGATGGCTGCCGTTCCGCTGTGACTCAAACTACCAACTGCAATCTTGCAGTTATTTTGCTTGCAAAGTCATTAAAAATCCCACTAGGAATAAACCAAAACAACCAAGCAACATTACTGCCATCACAGAAATTGGTGCATTTCTGTCTAAGCAGCTAGCTACCTTGCTTGTTTTCATTTTTGAAACAACTGTTTTCCTTCTAGTCAAGACTGTTAGCAAAAATGACTAATGATTGTTACATTAAATGAAAGGTTGTTGTTCCAAAGACATTATCCCAGAGATCTCGTCAATTACTGTAAAGGAATTCTGCTGAAAACATATTCCAATAGTTCAAATAAATGGTAGCTAAACAGGAAGAAAAGGGAAAATGGATGATGGTATATGGGTTATGTTTTAAAAGCAGTATATTGAGTTTAAACAATTCAGTGTAATCTTCATTATCCCCCAAAAAGCCTTTTGATTGTTTTATTCCTTCAAATGTGTCCTATTTAAATATTTTTCAAGCTTTACATATAGTATCTATGTTATTAGCTCTGTAAAGTGTTTACATGAAGTCTCAAAATGCAATCCTCAAGGCACTGCAATTTACAGAGAAGCTAACACTGTCATAATAACATCTTTATCCTACAACAGATCAGAGCTTAAAGTAATATTGCAAAGTAAAACAAATCCCATTAAAGAAAACAGAACTACCAGCAATGAAATTACAGTAGGCTGATTCACACTCGTGTGAGCATTATGGGAGCCAGACTGTGACAGGGTGCTGAAGAAATATGGTAAAGCAAGCGATGGGGTTGAGAAATAAATAGATTACGCACCCTGTTAAAAGTTAAATATAGATCCTTTCACCTCGAGGTCACAGGGGAGAATGGAGCCAGACTCCTATGCGTAGTAATTAAAGCTTTTTGGTGGCTTCTGTGGAATAAGTCAATGGTCACACACAGTCCAGGACTTAATGAGCAGGTATGCGTTTTCTGCATTGCAAGGAACAAACCTTCACCGCAATAAACAGCAACACTAAGCAAATACAGAACTTTGTTCCTGCAGCTTCTAATCAGCTGTGCTCAAACCACAACATTTTAAAGATTGAGTTTCATTAGCAAATAAAGCACCTGTCCCAGTGCATTCAAATGACAAACAATAAAAAGCCACAACTAACAGTGCAGGGGAATCATCAGGTTAGTATGCTTGTTGAAAAATACCTGGCACAAACCCATGACTGTATCTGTAGGATACTATCAGGCTTTTTGGTGAATAAATTGAATTTCCAGTTTATTTTCTGCTATGTAGCTCTGTCACTTCACAGGGGCACTATCAATGCCACCCTCTCCCTCTGCCATTCTGTGAAGTGCTGGCTGGCAACCCCAGGCTGGTTCACCACATTATTCACTGCACTCTCTGTAAGGTATTTTTAAAATTACTTCAAGATAATTACTGCAGTAGAAAATGGGATATGTTTTATCAAAACTTACTGAGTGAAACCTTAGATCCAGTGAAACATTTTGCAATTGACTTCAGAGAGTGCAGGATTTTACTCTTTTGATATTTATGTGCATGTTAAATGACATACACCTCTCTTTGTAGGTGAAAACAATTTCATCTTGTTCTGAAGCTCTGAGATATACCAGAATGATCCTAAAAAGTCAGAATTTGGTCTATCCCAATTTTGCTGATTTATATCTCTACTGAAATTTCTTTCAAATGTAAAATATCCATCACTGTACTGATTGCAATATGGAAAAAATGTGAAATAATGTGTTTTTTTCACTGAATTGAGGAGAAATTGGAAAGAGAAAGATGCTTTAAAGTGTAAACAACAGTGACTTTATAGCAACTACTGCCATGTATTTAGGATTACAGACCAACTTTTTAATATTTTCACAGTCTGTTCTGTTAGTCATTCCTTCTTCAAAGATGTTTTTTCAGATTTGAGAAGTCACAGCAAATCCCAGGTATTTTTAAAAACTACAGCTTTTTAATATTTAAACTTAAAACTTTAAACTAAAAATAGTAACTATTTTCTCCTGCTTGAAATTTTGCCATTTTTTATGAATGTGTCCTCTGAAAGTCAGAAATAGAATGTGGACAATTTTTTAAAAAATGAAATAAACTAAGGTAGTTCCTTGAAGCAAGAAATGCCACATTTTCTGTTTTGCTTAAATCCAAGCAATTTGTCAACACATTATAAGCAACAAAATTTGTGATCATGCTCAACTATCCTTATCTCAGATACAGAGTAAACTAAAGATCCCTTTCTGAGCCTCACGACATTATTACGTTTTCTTCATTTTTCCATTTGAAGGAGACCCCTCAGACACAGATATCACCATGGTCAAACAGACTCTGAGATGACAAAAACAATGACACGTCTCTCACAGAAAAAAACCAAAACACACCACAAAAACAAGTTATCAAAAGCCCTTCACTACCCATTCCTTAACACATAAAGATAAGAAACGGGCAAAAAATGCTGACAAACTGCTTTTAACATTAGGAACTGGATGAGATCATGGCTTTGGGATAATCGTAAGACTGAAAGTTGTAAATGTTTATAGAAAGTTTTTCCTCTTTCTACAAGTATTTCCAATCCTTTATTTTCCACCAACAACAGTATATAAACAAGTTAACTTATGAAGTCCTCATGCTTAAATAATTCTTTTAGAAAAACCCCTCCAGCCAATGGATAACAAATGCAAAAGCTGGAAATAAGCTTACTCCCACCAAACTGAACCCAAAGACATGGAATATGTCAGACCAGAATCATGGAAGAAGTAAATTTAAACCAAAAACATCCTTGAAAGAAAACTTTCAAGACCACATGATATAGTTTCACAGCCAGAAATAAAAACGAATATTCTAGTGCAGCAGTATTACATATTCATAGGGAAGAATACTTTCATCCTTTGGGTCCATATTCTAAATAGCTGTGACAATCCTGCAATTCATCAGTGGCAAATAAGACTCTGCTGTGTCACAAGTATCTTGTAAAGCCCTTGGTGTGATTCCTAACACAATGGGAAAGTGCCTATTCATGTGCCAAGGACAAGACCTCATGGGAGACACCATGGACACTCCAGGAGTGCTGCTGTCCCAAGGCACCTGTTGGAGCACACTCTAACCAGGACAGCACAATGAAGACCCAAGCCCTTTCTCCCTCGTTCCAAGGGTTTAAGCACAAAACTGCCCAATGAATTTCAAAGCAAAAAATCACCATTAGTTCACTAGACCAGTAGTTCCAAACTTTTTTCCCATTCATGGACCTTCAAGACTCCTTTTGCAGAGACTGACTCAAACTCCTTCACATGTGTAGGTTGTTACCTAACATAATGTGGGATTATTTTTTTTAAAAAGTTTTTTTTTGTTGTTCTCTGAAGAAGTAGCCTAAAATTTAGCAGGGAGCCACAGACCTGAAATTAAAAGAAAAAAAAGCCAGTATACTTGATCTGTCTTCAGCACACAACAGGCCACAGGATTTCTTCATCAGGGTCTTCAGTTTTGATCACAGGCAAAGACACGTGAGATACTCAGTTTTGATCTAAAGACTTATAATCCACTAAACACCCATAAACTCTTCACTAGAAGATAATTATCACAATTTTAAAAATACATTATCTCCAGTCTAAATCTATTTAAGCTGAGCTTTCAGCTGCCTAAACTATTTATGCTTTCTCCTGCTAATTTAAATTGCCTTGTTTGAGAGATCTTCCCTCCGTCTCATATAGGCACCATACATTTGTAGCATAAAGATCTAGACCAGTAATTCAAAAGGACAATAATTGTACTACAGGAGTGTCAAGAGGAAGTCAATGTGGGTTAGGTTATCTTGACATTACTATAATAAAATTATCATTATTCTCTCTTTCTATTACTGCAGTGTCAAGAGGAACCATCCAACACTGGAGCAGTAGGGTGAAAACTGCTGTAAAAGCACATGGCAAAACACAGTCACTCCACACACAGTCTAAAGGTGCTAAACAAGGCAGGTGAGTCAACTAATATTATCCTCAATTTACAGAGTAAGAACTGAAAAACATAAAGGTTTGGCAAAAGCTTCACAGACAGTGAAGTCTTTCCCAGGACTTACCAGACCTATTAAATCTTATCATGTTGTGTTAATAAGAGTTCTTCTGAAGTTATTGAAGTTATTAAATGTCTGATTTATTTTCTCAAATCTATCACTCTAAAATTTTAGGAAAATAATACTTACAATTCATTCTTGGTCTGTCACTAAGATCTGAGTAGTTTCTTGTGAAAATATTCTGTGTTCAAAAGTCCATCTTTCTTTGAAGACTTTTTCTACATAATGTAGGTCTTGGCCACTACTGGGGTAGTACACAGAGACTGTGGAAGCTCTACAGCTAGCCAGGAAAAAAGCACTAGTTCAAATACTTATGAAACAAAAATGATTAATTTAGTTTTACAAATCGTTCCTCTGTGCCACTTGTCACATCTTAACTAGAGGTATTCTGAACTTTCTATTTGCAAAATGACATTCAAACATGAACTAATTAATCCTGAATTGGCTCCCTGATGTGAAGAAGTAGTGCAAGAAGTTATTATAGTCCCTTTATTGATGGAGGAAACTGAGACAGAAGTGAGGAACCTCAATGTCTAGCATGACAGAGCAGTTTAAGGTTAGGTTGCAGGTTTCCTGATGCTGGGTACAGAGAGGTTTGGAGCATGATGTTTCATTTACAGAGACTTTCTGAATGACACAGCAACAGAATTAGACCCATCTTTTAACAGAAAAAGCTGTACTTTTTTTTTCCTTTTAAGCAACATAGATTTGAAAAAAAAAATCACTGAAATGGAGTAGGATGTGTACAATATACCATGCTGTAGGAAGGTGTGTGCTGTATTTAACTTAAAGAATTGCATAGGTCTCCTAGAGCCAAAGTATACTTGTAAATTACAAACCATCTAAACTGTATTATACATTAATAAACAAAAAGACTTCAGGCCATGGTCATATTAAACTACAACTGTGCCATCAGTAAATGAAAATCAATTGAAATCAATTTAGCTGGGATAAAAAGTCCCGTTCCCCTGCTGCAGCTCATCTGGTGCACTAACAGCTCCCAGTGATGAAACAGGTGCTTGTAAATTAATTAGCTTACTGAAACACACCTTAAAATGAATTTCCCAGAACACCCTGGCAGTGAGCCATCCTGGTCCCACGAGCTGATCAGTGTTCTGTAAATATTGAGATTTGATAAAGTAAACGCTACTCTGGCAGCAGATGGTTTGGAATGCTCTGTTGACATTGCCTGCGATTACTTGGATATGAAGACTTTGCTTCTCATAGACCTCCTTTGGGAGCCACTGGAGGACTTGATCCCCTCTCCAGCTATTTGCCTTCTAATTGAAAATCCTTATTCCCAGATGGAGCATAATGCTGCTGCTTCAGGCGTCTAGCTCAGCACTGCTTGACTGTTGATACATTGGTAATTGCTTTCAGTAATGCAGGTTAAATGTGACATTTAGTGCTTAATAAAAATTATCAAGGCCAAAGCCGTTTATCATTCTTACACTTGGGCTGTCAGTTCTAAAGGAATTTTCAATTCATTTGAATTCTTGCTGAAGAGGCAAGCAGCTCCTCCCTGGCTGAGGGGGAGAGGTTGGAACCAAACTTGGGCATTTTTCTGCTTTATTTCTAGGATTTGTTTTCTAACAAAACCCCTTTAAAATTAACCTATCAAACATGGCAGCTATCGGCCTTTGTACTTAGCATATTGGTGAATAATATATAATCAGCAGCCACTGTGTACACAAAGCACATAAACCAGATACACTACACTGCACCTTCTGTGGGTGGCTGGAGGTTATTCTCCTTGTAGCATCATAAAGAAATGAACCTGAAAGGAAATGGACTCTGCTGAATCAAGTCATTTCAACCTCAAAGTGTTTAAAAAATGAGGAGGACAAAAGCTTCCATGTCATGATAGGCACGGCAGCTCTGTTTCACTGAGACTGTTTAGGATTGTTGCTGCAGTGCTTTGTTTTCTTTTTTAAAAAAGTGATGATCACTCCTATTGTGGCAAACAGACTAAAATTCTCATTATGGATTAATGACTTGATAATAGAGCGATGCTGCAGTTCACAAAGCTTAGAAAGAAAAAATTTAAAATTGGGGTAGGTGGAAATCTGCTAACTGAGCAGTGAGAGTGCAGCCACATCCCTGCTTTACAGTCTCATTGCCTGAGGTTTACAGACATGATCACTGGGGAGGGTTTACAAATCTCTGAGTTTTAGCCATCATTACATGGGTAGGCACACCAACACATTGACAATTCCTTCTCCCAAAAGTTTCTTCTCTCATTTAGCTATGTAATTTTGTTTCTTCTAACTCTTAAAACATTTTTCCAGAGAGCTGAAATAAGTAGCTATCTAACTGACCAAAACCCATCTCCATCATCTTTGGAAGGACTTTTAAGACATCTTTTCCTAGACTTTGTAGCAGTCTAAGGAGAGGGAGATGCTGTCCTTCATGCATCAGCCAGTTTGAAAGGGACATAGGAAAGCTTAAAAGCAGATTATCAGTTGGAGAGACAATTTTTCTGAAGAAAGAATGTTTTTTAACAATAACAACAACAAAACCCAGAAAATAAATCCATATTGTGGTGGTATGCAACTTTATCTCTGCACTTCATGAAATTTAGATGATGCCTTTGAACACTGTATCATCTGCTGTAATACATTGTCACCTTAACAACTAAAGCAAATCTATGCGTGCTGGTGAGTTGAACAGCTGAAAGCCAAAAGAGTTAAAAAAGTGATAATAGTAATTCAGGAAACTTAAAAAAAATAAAATCTCCAGATGCTGTCGCTGATGCTATTAACTTCAAGGCCGTAAGTTGTCCTTGAGTGTACAGTTTTTGTAACTTCCAGCTTCTACTTTTAGGAGATTTTATTTTCTTTCTTGCTTAAGTCATTTCGTAAAGCTCAGTCTTCCTTCTCTGTATCTCCATTACAGTCAATAACTAATTTTCTTAATTTCCAGAATTCACTGCTTCTCACATTTTGTTCTACATGTTAGATTGTTTGTCTCATCACAGAAAATATAAGAACATTGAGCTCAGCTTTACATTAGAACAAACCATGCGAAACTGTGTTTCTCTCCTTTCTACAAACCTGACCTGGGTGCCTATTAGACAGCCCATGCAGAGAGCCTGGCAAGTCAGAGCAGAAAACTAATTTCAGCTAAACCTGGCATTTAAAGAAAGTAAATTATGGTAGACATCTGAGGAGATGTGACTAACCTTCACCCACCTCATTTTTCAGGAGTAATCAGAAGGATGTCCATTTGGTTTTAAGGTTCATAGTCTGGTGCCAAACCTCTTCATTTGTAGTAAGTAAGTTTCTAGAATAAATTTTTCCATAGAGATTCTACACAGGTAAAACATGTACAGTGCCCCCGGTCTGCCTATTCCTGTTCTCCAGGATTATCTATCTACTTGGCCTCCTCACATGCATGCCTACATCTAAGGTTGCCCACTATAAACCAACACAGAAGAATACTGGATATAGAAGTATTCAGGAAAAACATAGAAGTATTTCTCCTTATAAAAAAGATGAAGAAGTTCTGCCATGCAGAGGCCCAGGACAGATCCTAAATTTAGAGAGGTATCATATGGATATCTCAGCACTCCTACTGCTGCTCCTACTGCACTTACAAAATTATAAGGTTTGAATTTAGCAGAAGATTATTTGCTGTAGCTACTTTGCTCTTTTTCCTCTGTGCTGGAATACCATATATTAGGAACTCCTCTGGGGAAAATAACTTTAAAAAAAATATAGTGGATGCTAAGTAACTTAATGGATAATAAAATGCCTTGCGTTTCTGGGACTGCTATTTAAAGACGAACCTGATGTTTTATGTAAAATAAGTATTGCAGTATTGGAACCTCACCCCATATTTCTGTTGGGTTGACTATAGGTAAAGCACTTTTCCCCCAGTAAGAGCACACATTTCCAGGAGTCATTAACAAGCTCTCACAGGACAAGTGGCCTTTCTTGCTGCCAGTCCTCTCCAAAAAAATGTGAGTCACTAAGTAAAGAACAGTAAAAGAAAATCAGTAATGAAGTTGAATGCCTCTTCATCACACAGATAGTGGTGCAGCAGTATAGACTCAAATAGTTAAATGTAGCAATATTAACAATTTCATATAAAAAATTATTGTCCTCTCACTTAAAGTATGAAATTATACCAATTAACCAGTTCTGGAGCATATATTCTATTGCATATCAGCTCATTTATGACTTGAGTAGGCTGTTCATCTGCTATATTCTGCCTTGGCATAGGACACTATAAGTTCCTCCAATGTTGATGTCAAAGAGTGTAATCTATCTTCAGAAACAGTGGGAAGAAAGCTGCTCAGAACTTGAGGCAGCAAGCTACACAGTGCATATTATGCATGCCGGTGAGAAGTGATGTGATTATCAGAGGAGTATCAGCTCAGACCTTCCAAAGTGTCTGAGAACATCGAGGTTCAAAGCCAAAACCACACAAGAGCTGGAAGCACCAAAGATGAAAAGCAATTGGACGCTGGGAAGGAACCCTCATGCTGTTTTCTGGATAACTCCTTACAGGGCATTGTTATAATCTGTAAGGGCAGCTATATCTAATCATAAACATTGGGTTAGAAGCTCATTTCCAGGTAGGATTCAGGGGAAGAAACAAGGGGTACAAAATATGTATGTGTTACTAGGTACTCCAAAGGGAAAAAATTCATATGCCAGCCTCCTATTGCTACTTTCTTCCTTGTTATACAGACTCATGTTTCAAGATAAATACCTTTTTGTCAGAGTAACCATTGTCTTTGGGATCTTTAGAGAAAAAAAATCTTATAGTGGCTGGGCAGAGGAAGCAGAAAGTTAGAAGTGGGAACGGGTTACTTCTTCATCTTCTTAGAACAGTGCCAGAAGATTTAAGTGGGTGATCATGGGCCACCAAGAACCCCAGTGATCTTACCCAAAGCTGAAAAAAACAGTTACTTTAAATGTGTAAAAAAAAAAAATAAAATGCAGAAGAGATGCTAATTTAGATTTTGTGGTCATCATTGGCTTGGTTGCAGAAAGAATCTTTGAGTAAAACTCACACTCTCATGACACACAAGAGAAAATTACTGCATAATATTCCTACTGCTATAAAGAAAATATTCATTCAGCCACCATATGTTAAATAGAAATTTAGGAAATATTCAGAGAAGGGCAAAGAATTCAGACAATGAGAGGTCCCACTTTGGTGGTTTCAAAGGACCGAGTGGAAGAGCCAGCTGTAGGGCTGGCAAGACAGGCAGGAGCAGTAGGGCTAGATTCATAAGGGCACTGAGCAGAGATCTGGAGCTGCTAATGTTATTCAGAGAAGATACATTTGAAATCTCAAGGAAGTTCATTACAAAAGAGGCTTGATTGGGGGAAGGCGGTCGGTTGAAAAACGATACTTCAATAGAAGTCATGTACGTCTCCCCTGTGTGAACGTCCTTTTCTGAGATTTAAACTTTGCTTTGAATTCAAGCTCATTTTAGATGTGACTAGCAAGGTTTGAGGTGACAGTTTCCTCAGATCTAATTGATTACAAGTCTAAATGGCCTACTTTGGTCCAACATTTTGTTCTCTTTGTAGCCATGGTATGAATAATGACATTACCTCATATTAACATTGATTGGTCTCTTTCACAGTGGTAAGTGTGTGAGCCCAAAGTAGCAGAGCACTGCTGTGAGAAGTCCTTGTGGCTTACTGTCTGCTTTCTATGTTTTTATCTATTATCATCAAATCCTCTGAAAATCCACAGATTTCTCTGCTGTAGGTTTAGCTTTTAAGAGTTATCTCCTAATCTCCCTTATCAGCTTTCGTTGCATGTTACCTCAAAACTTCTGTGTTGTTAATTTATTTTACAGCCTAGGACTCTCACTCCTCAGTTTTCTTTCCTCCTTCTCTTGCTTTTAACTTAACTATCTTTAATGAACTTTAATCTTCCTCCAGTCTGGAAGTGACTTCTGGCCTATATGTCACATTTGGCTTTGACAAAATTATTTTCAGGACTCTTCGGGGTTTCCAGCTGCTGATCTTTTGATTTCTTCAGAAATTATGGTGTTTGCAGTTCCTCTGAATCATCAGTATTTAAAAAAAAAAATAAATCCACATGTGCACACAGCCTGCATATTTATTTGGTTAAACCTATAGTATAATACACATGATAATAATTAGTATCTTTCTTAGTAATACAGGGTATGTATTGAATTGTAGTATAATAAACATACCTGATACACCTAATAGTGTGTGTGGGGGTGCCTATATTGATACTTTATACATGATATTGTAAGAATACAGATTGCCCTAAATACTACACACTTGTTCATATTTCACCACAAAAGTGCATTAGTGTGAGAGCCCAGGCAAAAGTGACTGAGATACGATTTATGATTTGGATGGGAGAAGAATTCAGTCCCTTAAATCACCATTTCTTTTGACTCTGTGCCTGTCTCCTGACTAATGCCGCTTTTGGTTCCCAACACTTAGACTCCATGACCTAGGCCCTGGCAGTATCATCAGCCTCATTTACCCACTAGCAGACCCAGCTTTGAAAAAATAAGTGAAAAAATCTTCTTAATTTGTTAATAATTACTTAACTCTCTTTAAAAGGAGCACAAATAACAGTTTCTTAAACTAGGAGAAATTTCACACTCCCTTTGATAACAAACCACTTGTTTATGAGTGTTTCATTCAATGTGGCCTGGACAACTGTGTTTTCAAGATGACCTACCAATGTTACATTATCAGAGAAGATGTTTTTATGTCTATACATGTAGCTGGTAAAAGTATGTTTAATTTTTGACCACTAGTTTTGATTCTTTTTCATGGAAAAAAAAAATGGAAGGTAACAGAGCCCTCACACAGGCTGGCTGCCATTAACACGGCTCCACTGCTGACTGCTTTAAAACTAGCTTTGAAAGATGCAGATTTTATGTGACAAAAGTAAAGAGGTACTGAGTTTCCTTCTGCAGAGTCATTTTGAGGAAGAAAAATACTGCTCATCACTGAAATGCAATCAAGTAAAAAATATACATGATTTATTTAGCTGATGAGTTTTCTCCTTTGACATTTGATCTGGCAGTCAATGAGTACAAATGCAGACAAATTTAATGCCATAGAATGTGGTTACCCAGCACCATATATGAATCTGTTTCTATGTACATTTCATCATGTAAAATAAAGGTTTTCTTTCTTAATTTATGCTAGCAACAATTTCAAAGTTGTTAAGCCTGCTTAGAAATAAATATTTCAAACATAAAATTAAAATGGATTTTTTAATTGCCTTTTAAAGTGAGAGCTTGGTATATTATTGTTGGTTTCTGACTGGTTTTCATTATTTCACTGTGTTTGAACAGGTTTTATATGAGTTCTTAAGGACTGTAAAAAGTCCTGAAAATCTAAATACTCTTTAAAATTCTAAATGCTGTTTCATAAGAAGAATCATGTTATTATAAAAGAGAGTTAATTATCTTTGGCCTCAGTTAACATTACATAAATAAAATTATTCATCCCTGTGATAAAATAAGAAGTTATTAATCAAAAATGACATTAGCCAAGTAGGTTAATTGTAGGGTCAGTAGAATGAAGCCAAGAAAAGAAAGTATTTTTTCACATATGGAAAGGTCTGTCAACAACAAGTGCTAAACAATAGCAGAAAAGGTAAAAAAGTTTTTGATTTTGGCAGGAAAAAATAACATTGTTGTTATTACATTTTTTTAATGAAATAATTTCTATGCATGTTATATTTAAAAATATGGCTACATCTAAAACATTGCACAGAACTATTTAGACTAGGAAGACATTTATTCCTTTAAATGACTTGTGCAAATTCAGAATTCTCATTTTAATTATGATTCACTGTCCCTTGTAAAAAATACAACTGATTGCATCTGAAATCCAGTGTACACTGAAATTTCTAATATTACAGTAAGCCAAGCCTGGGTAGGCTGTAACAAGCACAGGATAGATTAGATTTACACTCTGATCTCCCACATCCATCTATAATTTACTAACAGATGAACTTGAAAATGGTTCTGGGAGTAGCTGCTTAGCGTTATTCTACAAAAAATAACTCCTTCTGGAAGGACAAGAGACAATGATAGAGAAAAATTAAATGCTTCATCAGAACTGAAGGAGCCTGGCAGGCCCACAGAAGTTTATACCGAAATAAAAGACAAAGGGAGAATATCTATAATGTAATGCATGTGTAAAGACAACTCCTTCCTCTCTCTGGAAAGACTTCAAAAACTCAGAATGATCTTTTCAAGGGAAATCCAACCAAAGTCATGAAAATAAATAAAATTATGCATCCCTGTGATAAAATAAGAAGTTATTAATCAAAACTAGACACTATCCAAGTAGGTTAATTGTATGGTCAATAGGATGAAACCAAGAAAAGAGAGTATTCTTCCTAATCAGGAGAGCACTGTCAACAGTGAGTGCTAAACAATAGCTGGAAAGGAAAAAAGTATTCTTGGCTTTTGATTTTCACCAAGAGTTTGGACAGGCTAAATGCAACAGGGCAAGCACCATACCTGTGCTTGCAGTGTGTTAACCACTTCAATCCCAAACGAGAACCTCAATGTAGGGAACTGCACAGGTTCAGAGCTGGGTTCTATTAAGTTAACATTTTTTTAGTGTGCTGACATAAAATCAGACATTACAAGCTTCAAAGCAGGAGCCAGGAAAAAAAATTGAAGTCAGTTTCATGGGTATGGTTGCTAAGACAAAGTCACTGGAAGCCAAAGAAAGTCAAGAACATAGGGAAGATAAAGCAGAAAGATCTGGAAACTCTTTAGCATAGCTGAGCAAATTCATTCCTAAACTGTCACAGACAAGGGCTTCCTGCCAGCTGTGGCAAAAGGAAAAGTATTGAAAGACAAAGAAAACAAAATGTTTGGAGGAATTGCAGTAAGTGAATCTAAAGTCTTCATTTGCCATTTTGAAAACATAAAATAAAACCCACTTAGGGTTTAAAATGAAAAATCTTTGAAAAAGTATCCTGTAAGACCAATACATCTTCCCATCTACCAGAAATATTTGGATTGTCTATTCTGATGTCCAAACATAAGTTCAAATACATAATCTGGCTGTTAGCAATAGCTGCATGGTACAAAACTACGAGATTCCTAGTTCATGTAGTAGTTAGCCTTTCTCATTCAACTTTTGCCATTAAAAAAAATAAAAATTGAGGAAAGTTTGGCTTTAGAACTTACCACATAGATGGGGGAAATACTAATGGCTGCTTTGCTTATGTTCACAGCAGAAATATGTTTAAAGAGTTTAGAGACAGGGCAAGGAGGCATCTCTGTCCAGCAACAAAGTACCTCAGGGCAGACTAGGACTATCAAAAGTAGTATACAAAAAGTTTTGTCTTGAAGTTTATCAGGACCTGTAAAAGTGTCCACCTTTTCTTTGGATATTGATTATGTGGAGTCACACACATAAGGCATACTTACGTTCACCAGAAACAGTCTTATAACAAGCCTAACCATTAAACTTATGTACATTTTTTTAACCAATTTCGAATTTATGCCAATTTATGTGTGTTGAGACCTCATCTCTCTGATTCTGATGATTAGACACTAACAAATGCACTGTAGTACTACATACTGCTAGCACAATACTGAAAACGTCACTGTAGTGACGTAGCTTTTGTCTGCTTTCACTGTTAGGTCTTCCTTCTCTGGGCCCTCATGTAAGCCTTAACTCTGGGCATCTGTTGTCCCAGGGGTTTCTCAGGACAAGTTCACACCAGGAAAGATCTGGTTGCTCGGTGAATGTCTTCTTTATTTCAAAACACAAAGATTTAAATATAGTCAACTGCTGTATTAGCTCAGACTAAGTGCAGCTCACCTGGAGGGCCTGCTTTGACTCAGGGAAAACCTCAGGTTGTTCATGATCACATTAAGTCTGATCAAGTCTGGAAAAGCTATACAGTGCAGGAATCACAGAAAAAAAACCACAGCTTGGCACATTACATTACTGAGACCTAACAGTGGAACAGACGACAGCTGTGCTGCCTATTCCTTCCAGCTTCTAGAAATGGGAGCACTAGGAGAGAGACTTACGGTCCTTTCAGCTAACCTTGTACCAGGCTGCAAGGTTTCCCCCCTGAAGTTCCTGAGTTTGCACTGTAGCTGATCGTCTAAAAATTATACTTTCACATGTATGCCATCTTTCTTTTGCTTTTTTTGGTGTGCATTTTTTTTTTGTTTTGCTTTGCTTTTAACTTCATGTGGTTCTCTGTTCTCATTCTGCTTGCTTTTGTTTAATGCCTGCCTCTCTTCCTCACATGACTTCCTTTTACCCAATTTTCTTGATAATCTCTAATTTCCTCTGCCACAAATTCTCTCCATAATCTCCAGCAGGCAGGTTGTTTTGCTGTAGACTTTGATGGAAAAGAAGCAAAACCCTTCCATTGCCATTTGCTCCCCAGTCCTTGCCATAGTAGTGATTGCAGCTCCCAGGATTCCCACTCACCTCTGTGGAAGTCTAGGTCCCTGGCCTCTGCGGGGTCCTTCTATACCCCTTGGAGAGAGGTTATTGATCCAAACTGTCTCTGATCAGAATGGACCTAAGCTGGATCCTCTGTATTAATACTCCAGAGGAAGCAGTCACTTGCTCGCTTATGTAGTCAGTAGGGTGGCTACCACCAGATGATTCAGCAATGCCAGTTTCTCATTAAGGACCTACCCTTCATAGGCCACTGTGGAAATCAAAACCCCACCACAGCATCTTTCGTAAACACGGAAAGCCAAACAGTCTTGAATTTTTATCCAGGGTTTTCTTATCAGTAGGTTTAAAGACACAGAATTTAAATCCATGTGGAAATGTCTGGAACCTTCAGGTATCCCAGACATAACTTGCTTTTTTATAATAATAATTTTTAAAACTTATTAACCATAGCTTTCTATCACAACTCACTTGCCCAATCTAAAAGCACTATTTTGCTGGAAGCATCACACAGCTCTGTCTTACAGGTAATAAATTAAATTATTAGGAAACAGAGAATAATGCGTGTGTTTGTTTCTCTGAAACAAGCTGTGTGAGTTTCACAGAGCTATTTTAAATGTTTTTATATCGCCATGCTTCTGATAATGTTTTAAATGAGTCCATAGTAGCTCATAATAATGTTTTCAATGTTTTACTGTAATGCAGAATTAAAATAAGTAATTTCATTACATACTTCTCTTTCTCAAGAGTACATAAATTTCTGAACACTTCAGTGTTTTGATCTGGGAGAAAGAGTGTGAGTGTATTCCTCTACATCCTATGTTCAGGCCAAGGAGGATTTTTGCAAAGTTTGAGTACTCCACTTCCAACAGAGCTTGAGTAATCACAACTGAGAGACTGCAGATTCCGGGGCTGTGCTGGCACTCAAGATACAGAGTCGGTATACATAAAGTGTCGTGGAGAATTTGCTTTCCAATCAGTTAAAAATTGTCTTTTTCATCTTTTGTATACCAACACTAAAATACAGTGTGGCTTTACAATTTCAGATTTTCAAAAGATTTAGTCTACACTGAAGATGAGTGATTTAGGAATATCTGGATACATTAACTAAGGAATTATATTCTTCTCAAAATTACATTTTTCATGATCTTTCACTGTTTTTAGAATGACTTACCAACTAACAGAATTATGCATGTGTTTATACACTACACATGTTGTATTCGGCAGCATGTGTGTGATATTTAATTATTTGGAAACATTCTGTAGAAACAATCAGAACCATGTAGTTGGGTCTGATTCTAATTTATCACACTCAGATAAGCATTGACTTTCACTCATAATGTCATTCTGTTTTCTCCAAAACGACTGTATTGAAGGGTTCTTAGCAGACTTGTCTCCTGTTTTTAAACAGAGTTGATTTACCAGTGCAAATTTCTCTGTGTTGCTCCCTCCAAATGTTCCCTCTGCATTCTGCAGGACTGAAATGTAACTGAAAATCTTTTTAATCCCTATATGAAATGGTTGCTTTCTCTAACAAAATTGCTAAGGAGGATGCTGACTAATGAAATGAATTTCTTTTTATTTGTTCTGGAAAAAAAAAATATCTTATTACCAAGGAAAAAAAAAACGATTTTTAGGACTGAGAACAAATAACCCAGTTGCATTGCATCTATAGGACACATGAAGTGTATGTAATATATTATTAATCAGAAGAGCAGTCTATAAGCATGCAAAGATTTACAGGCACAATCTGATGACAAACACAATTTTAGGCAGATTACAGAAAGCCTAGGGCTTAATTTAACACAGCTTGTTAAATAAAGTGTTGGTAAAATCAGACTAGAAGGTTGGGCAGCAAATTTGAGTGTGAACAACACTTTTCCCCACAACCCACCTAGCTACCAGGTGGTAGCCACTAATATTCACAGGCCACAGGACCTAAGAAAATCCCTTTTCCACCAAGTAACTACGTGATATCCCATTTTTTACCATCCCTGGGCTTACTAGCTTACAAAACCATTGTTAATTAAAGCACTGTGAGGATCAGGTTCATACTGTGGACCCTTGATAGTCAGTATTGCAAGATCCTTAATTTTTCTCCTGCCTCTTTTTTCAAGTGCTCCAACAGTATATTTCCCAGAAAAATCTGAGCAGGGTTTAAGTGGATGCAAAGTGCTGTGCTTTACTTGGCCCAAGAGCCAGGGATCATCCCCAGAAGCACATGCATTTTAACAGCGCAGACACAAACCTAAGCTTCTCTGGTAACTTCAGTGTGTTAGGTGAGCATGGGCACTTGTGTCTACACGAACACGTGTCAGGTGAACTTGCAGAAGATGCTTGTGCTTACAATTAAAATGGACCACATGCCATTGGCTTTGTTCTATTTCTAAACATGACACCATTGACTAAAGACATTTCTCACACTGCAGAAGTCCTCACCAATCTTGCCCTAATGAATACTGTGGCATCTCTAGTGTGATGGAATTTGTACTAAAGGCAAAATCCCACCGGGAGACAGGAGGAGGAACTGCAACCAAATGCCCTGTAGTTCAAACCTTCCTATATTAAATGTACAAGCTTTTGTCATCCTGTTACTAACTGCTGCACTGTCACCTCGTGCCATAGCTACAGAGCAAAGTCGGGATTTCTGAATGTAATCTACTAGCAAAGAGTGCTTCAAGTATCGCTGTAGGGGCTGGTACCCAAAGAGAGGTTAACAGTTGCTTTGTCACTTGAGTGGTAGAAGTCTACAGTGTGGGAATCTGAAGGTTCAGGATTCACATTAGACTAATGACCCACATGGGAGGAGCCTAATGGCTGGATATGATGGGTTGTAGTGGTCTGTTTTCCATTTTTAATGTAGTAAGTTAAATTGAGTCAAAGAAAGAGAAAGCAACCTTGAAAATGAGATTCCTACTTCATCACTATAAACCTTACATTGTGGTGAAGCACACAGCCAAATACAGATAGCTATCCTGTTTGTTATTTCTCATGTCATTTACTTATTAGTGTCCATCATCTATTAGTTTTAAGACAAACAGATTAAAACAGTTTAGTAGGCTCATCTGAAGCTTGTGATACAGTTCACCATTTTGCTGAAAGTTTATACCATGAATGATCCAACCAGTGTAAAAGCTCAATGGAAAATATGTAAAAAAGTTTCCAGTCAGGTTAAATGCAAAATAACTAAAAACATCTAATATTTAAACCAAAGTTTAATGTTTAGAAATAAAATATTCAAGTAGCTCTAGCTGAAATATTCAAGTACTTCTAGCAAATCTCATGACAGGTCATCAATTAAACACTTAACTGCACTAAATTACTGAGCACTAGTTTAAATATCCTTCTCCTGAGCTAAATTTCTCTCAATTTCTACTGCAAAAGATATTTTCTTGGCCACACTCAGAAAAACCCAGTTTCACTAAATGTATATCTCTGGTGTTCACAGTTTCATCTCAAGGGCATGTGTTTTCTAATGTGCAAATACTATATAGTTGAGAAAAAAATAAATTCATTTTCCTTTAAGGAATAAAATATATAATGCTACAATGTAAATAAAGCTGAGTTACTGTTGCTGTGGGAACCATAACTTTGAATATGCTCACTATTGTACATTTAAATTCTCCACCATAATGTTACATTAACTTTTCTTTCTTTTTTTTGCATTACATTTATATCTAATGTGATTCCATTTCCCACCCTTTACAGATGCAGATTAGCTACTGTAATGTTCCTGATGCAAAAACTGTTTTTGGTAAATCATATCAAAATGTTTCATGGAACTCACTGAGAAGTGTTGATATATGGAAATTGGTCTTTTTAAAAATTGCTCCTAAAAACCAAATTGCATATTTTGAACGGCACCCCCCTTTTCTATCATCACTTCCCATATTTCTGGAGAATTAAAAGGAATGGCACATCTGTGACATTTCGAAAGGAAAGTTCCTATTATTGCTGGTCTAATGATTATTATAAGTACACTGAACAGCAAGTTACAGTAATCTAAATAAACAAATATTAGTAATAAAAGTTAATATCTTGCCAAATTTATCAGGCTTGCATTGATGATGAATCTTTCCCAGTGAACTGTAAAGATTCTGATATATGAAAAACCTGCAGAGTTTCTGAGCTTATTCAGAAGAAAATAATTTCAGTTTATAATCCATGACCGATGACCTATGAACCAACAATTGACTGTAAACTTATTATAGTATTGAATGTATGCATCTAAAATATGTTGTGTGATACAACTTCACTGGAAACAGTCTCTCCTTTGTTAGATAAACCCTTTGGAAATTTTCTGTTCTTTCTCTAGTCATTTTCTGCCTTTTTGGTAGCCTTCTTCCAGTTCAGAACAAGATAATGACAAATTAATTCCAGCTAAGAGTCATATTTTTTAGGTACTACATGGAGTATTTTTATAATGAATATAATTGTAATTATTGAGATTAATGTACTTAGGGACAAATAGAGTAGGTTCCAGAGACAGTATTATAAGAGTGCCCATTAAAATCAGGGTAAAGCACAGATCAATAGTACTTAAGAGACTGGTTGCTTTCAAACAATTCATATAAGAGAGGTTAAATTATATCAATAAATTATATTATTTCAATGAACAGTACTGGTAACAGAAGTTGAGAGCACAGAACTGAATCAGCTACTGCTCAGTTCACATCAAAATAATTTTCCCTTAGACAAAATCTTACAAAGTTACGCTGCAGTGAAAATGAGGCACAGCAGCAAAACGCAGAGTGTTTTGTTGCTCACTGTAATCCACGAGGAATGGCTTCACAATTCCCTTTTTTTGGCATTGCATTTACCACTGTCTTCCTATGTAACCATCTATGGGTTCAGGGGCTCATCTCCTTGTCCAAAACCCACTCATAGCAGGTCTTTCCATTGATTTAAATAGTCTAATGACATGCAAAATAATATTAATGAACAAAACAAAACAAAACTACTTGCAGAATAGGACACTTCTTGAAACTGTATATGAGGAGATGTGGATGTGCAAATATGCGTACATGTATAAACATGTATGTATACATACATTTATTCATGCACAAGTCTTTGCATTTCTACATTGAGTACCTAGATAAAGACAAAACTACACACATGTAATTGAAGGCATTATTAAAGAGAGTACATGTAGAGAAAAATTATATTATTATATTACAAACTTCTGTAATTTGAAATTGATCACAAGTCATTCTTAGAAAATCCATTTATTATAGTGTCTTGCAAGCTCTGACTTATATTTATAATCTATCAAGCACTTAATCAAAATGTTACACAGCTTTGACAGAGAACTTTCCTATACTCTACAGGATATGACTGTAAAATGTCTTCCTTTCTTTGACTGCATGATTGAAAAATCAAGCTTTGAAATTTTATTTTAATAACATTGTTAGAGGTCTGTGTATTTCATTTCATTGTCAAAGTCTAATAGAATAATAAACCTTGATATTTCATCAGCCTTAAGTGTTTTCTTTTTTTCCCTCTCTCTTTTTTTTTTCCCCCACATAATGGTTTTAGGATTTTAGTTACTTAGTAGATTTAAATTGTGCTCTTGGCATCTTTATTATTGATTCAGATATCCTTAACCTCATTGAACATACAGAGACTTCCTTTCATACTTATATAAGGTGGAAGTTTGCACAAAAGTGCCATCTAATTTATACAGATTCTCCAAAAACAAAAATAAAATCAAAACTTAATCATTTCCTGGAATTTCTTTAACCTCTTCTGCTTTGACTTTTGCTATGTTTTGACAGCTATTAATAAAAGAATGAGTGTAATAGATGAGGATAAATAAAAATGTTATACTAATGATCCTCTGAAAATTATATTTGGTTACAAGTAATTCAGATGGAAAAAAATTAAAACAAACCATTTTTCTGATCTGGTTCTTATATTTTAAAAATCTCCAACTCAAATGCTCTTGTGAGTTTTGTTTTGTATGTGTAACTGATGGTATTGACCACTGAAATGAAAAAAATCAGAGCTCCTGTTGAGAACTTGCGATATCTGCTAGTTGGTTTCATTTCTATCGTGGCCCAGTTACCAGTGCAATATAGAACACATTTAAAAAATTGTTTTGTTTTGTTTTGAATCTGACTTACCAATGATTTAATTCAGTGTCTCAGTATTACATTTTCATGCTTGGCAATTTTCATCAGAAAAGTCAAAGTATCTAGTCCTTGGGTTCTATAGTTCGAGTTTTGTCCTAGATAACTATCTTTTCCTCTCCTAATTATTTTTTTCTTACCAGCATTATTCTGAAAAAGGGGGAGGAATAAAGAACTATTTTCTGGCAAGTGCACCTATGTACTCTGATATACCAATTGAAACTGAAACCAAGGTGAATGATGGGAAATGCAAGTGACAACAGGTATATTTTATAATTCTAGCATAGAGCAGATCTTTAAAGAGTGCATTTACATTTCTTCAGGGAAGACTTCCAAATCAGAGCCCGCTTCCTCCGTGAACTGGTGAAGCAGGAGGTACAAAAGGACTTTAGCACAATCTTAGGCTGTAAATATTGTGTAATTGGATCACCTCTGCTTTAACCTTTTAGTTCTCACCAATTCCTGATTCGTGTGCTTTTTTGTGTCCTTTCACATGGTAAGGTGAAATATCTGTCCCAATTTGTACCCTGCAGCCTGACCTCTGATCTAGATTGCTCACTTGGAATTCAGTTCCGAATGACTAGTGTTCTGTCAAGCAAAATCTACATAATCTGCTGTCAAAGACTGTCAAACAAATGGTTGACTTCATACACCCCATTTCAGTAAAATGATCAAAACATCAGAAAGAAAACAAAATAAAAATCTTTCCTTGGGCTCAAAAATATGGTACAAAGATTGAGAAAATACCTCTGAAATGAAAGAAACCTTTGAAAAGGTAAAAATTTAATTATTCCTGGAAGGATGTAAACAGTTACGAAATCCTGAATGCATACTCTTAATTTTTGCTGCAGTTATGGGAAAAATTTTTTCTATTTCAGATTTTAATTCTGTAAATTTATTTATTTTTATATTAAAAAAGTCTCAGATCCAGATTATAGTTCAATTAAGTTTGGAAAGAGGTACTAAACAGCAAACAATTATATGTGATTCAACAATTGCATGGGAATGATTATTCAAAGTCCGAAGGTCTTTGTTTAAAAATGTCATCAAGCCGATTGATTGGATATAAGCCACCATTAAAAATAAGCTTATATATTAGTTTTCCTCAGGGGAAAAGGGTGGTTAGTACATCCATTTCTAAATGTAATTACATTTCCAGTGCTATGTGTACTTTATAGCATAACTTGTATCTTCGTAAATCATTTTCTTTTGTTCTCGTAACGAAGTTCCTTGGAATGTTAAACGAAGAAGCTGCAGCCATACTCCATTTAATCCGTGTTCATTAGAAATCACATGTTTTACTTTCTAAGAGCTGTATGTCCTTTTCCTACCTGAGGCTGGTTTCTTTTTACTGGCTTTATAAGTATAAAAAATTTCCCTTTATTCTTCCTCTGCATCTTTTCCTTTTTTAAAAAATACATTATTAAGCCTTCAGATATACTTTACTCTTGCCCTGAGAAACAGCAATTCACTCTGCTAAAGGTAATGTGCTATTTTGCCTCATTATAATAAACACCAATGTTTTTACAACTGCAACAGTTCTCCACCAGTATTAGCATATTTTGGCTGAGGTATTGTTTTACTGTGACCTGTATAATAAGTGTCACATTAGCAACACAACAAATCAAACGTTTGTTAATTTCCCTCGCTTTCCCACACAGCTGCTAGTGTTATCGTGTCACCAGATTTTAATTAATATGATAAGTAACACTTGCAAGACAACAGGCTGATTTTTCCCCCCCTGTGTGTATGTGTGCCTCTGTGTGCACACGTGTAGACCAGAAAAGCAGCAAATAAGAGACTTTTGTGGCAATTGCCTCGGTCGTGTTTAAAGCTACTCAGTATTAAAAGATAATTTTCTTCCAGCTTGCCCTGAGAATCCAGTATGAGTCTGAAAATACATTATGAATGTACTTGTTTTGTCCATTCTACTGTTTAATTTTTATATTTCCCAGCTTTCACTGCCCTAGATACACATGGCAGACTATTTGAATCTGACTCATTTCTTTTGCCCCTCTGTGAGTAAGAACAAATATGAGCCAGACTTACAAAAACCCTAGCAAGTGGGGTTTTGTTTTTTTTTCAGGTATTGCATCCTACCAACAGAATTGCTGTAGTACAAGTCAAAAGTGCCATCTATTTGTAACAGCAAGAAATGCACCGGAGGCCAGTGCCGGAGTGGAGCCTGTGAGACGCTCCCCAGAGGCTCCCCTGTATCCTGCCTTCCTTCCTTCCCTACCTTGGGGGTCACCAAAAAAAAACCAGAAGAAGAGTCAGTGAAGAGTTTGAAGGAATTGTCCTAGGAGTTTTAAACACCATTTTGTTTGGAACAAGTTAACCACACTATGATCAGTATTTAGAAAGAAATTCCCCACTTCTGCAGAAGTACCTAACTGGCTTTTTAGCTGCTGCCCCAGGAAGTATAGAAAATAAATTATTTCAACGATTTAAACTAGAGAGCTTGCCGTATTTCATGGAGGGCAAAGATCTGAGCAGCAGTTCATTGCAACACATTTTTAATTCAGTAACAGCATTAGAGATAGGTGTATATACATAAATCCATAGTTATGTCTTATTATTGTATAATTGCAGAATACTCAGATGCATTCTTATTAAGGATATGGTACAACTGAAACTCCAGGTAGCAAGTTACCATTTCTAGTACAATTTTGTTAGGCATGGGGTGGCGTCCTGAAGATTTCACCTCCACCACCACCAAGGCCTCCCAGTAAGTGGAAGGATTATTTTCAACATATATGAAAAGCAGGGCCACCCCTTGAAGAACTTTCACGTCAATTGTGTTCTCTGTTTTAAGGGCAATATCGAGCTTCCTACAACCTTCAAGTGGGAAGGTTGAAGAATATAACATATATCAAAATGAAAGGAGAAAACCCAGAGCAGCAGGGATCTGAAAGCAGAAAAGTGAGATGGGAATGGGTCTTGCAGAGAAAATTCCCCTGCTGATATCAAAGGAAATAAAAGTGCACACAAAAAAAGACACAGAGCTGCCTTTTATAAGGCCCTGTTATAAACTACTGCTGATATTAGGCTGCTGAATTTTAATTCTCTCCTCCACTAAAATGCCCTTTTTCTTTTAACCTACTTCTCATTATAGCTTGCAAACTGACAAACTCCCCAGAAGGAGGCTGCTGGGAGAGAAAAAAAATGCCCTGATAAACTCCCAGCTTCTCTGCACCAGGGAGACCCGAAGTTAAATCATGTGCATGTGCCAGAGGAAAGGAATGGCACTTGGTATTTTTTATAAGAGAAGAGGCAAATGTTATTGAACATTTCAGAAAATACGAAATAAGCAAATGGAATGTATTTTCTGTAATTAAAATATTTGTAGATACTGTGACCTTAAAGTAGTCCTAAGTAAAAGGTGTTTCAGAGCTGTACAGTACCTAAAGGAACATTGAAATTTATATTTATCCAAGCCTGGCAGACCGGGTCTGTTCCCAGTGAAGTTAATGTGAATATTCCCACTCATATCAGGAATAAGATTGCAGTAGAGTGCACAAACAGTAGCATGTTCCCCAGATTAATTTATTTTCCTAGCAGTCTGGACAACACCTTGCTTAAAGAGTGGTGTCTATAAGACACCAGAGGATAAATGGTTGTGTAATAATAATAATAGTCACGTCTTAGGTGTTTTAGTAGGATCAATAAGGGTTTTTATTTTGTGCTTAGACAGCTGTGAAAAGACTGTTCCAACACGGTCCTGAGTGCTGGTGTCTAACCCCTCTGCAGAAGAGACCAATACATTGATGTTTCTGTGCCTACAAAATAAGCAAGAAAATGCACATGCAGAAAAAGCATCTGCATGCTTAAACCTTCTGAGGCTAAAAACAAACAGTTTTAATAGTTTAAAGTTTATAACTGGGGGGAAATGTCTAGCATCTTGCAAATAATAAAAGGACATAGTGACCAACCTACTGTTTAAGCAGAGAAGAGTTACTCCTGTGACCAAAGGAACTAAAATGTGGCTGTTCAAACTTTGCAACTCCAGGAGCCATACCAGTAACCTACTGAAAGCCAAGTTCCAACTTCATTTCCAGAGCTATTTACATAAATCTAAATACAAGTAATACATTTATACAGGCATAATACTGTCATCATCTGCATTTTTATTCTCTCTGACTGACAAACAGCAACTGCTTCTCTTTTGAGTTCTCTAGCAATTACAAAAACACAAACAACAGCAACAAGCTGAAAGTTGCCTAATGGTTGTCCTTCCCATGAACTTGTTAGAGATACAGAAAGTTTGGGGTAGATGCTGTCCCAGTTTCAGTCAGGATGCCAGCGTGCCCCACAGCACCTAGTCATATTACTTGTCTTGGTCATCAGTGCAGATGGGAAGAGCTAAATCCGCACTTGGAAACTCTCTGATTGGGTTGAGAAAGCAAAGATCTTCCGAAATAGCCCATGGAGCCAGAGGCTGGAGGCTGCCTCCTAGCAATAAGCTGTATGCTATCTCCCTGCAATACTTCCAAAAGTATTCTTCAATGACTTGGCAATGCTTACAAACCTCTCTTAGGCAAGTTAATTATGAGAGAGTCTTTTCTGTCCCCTATTACAGCTAAATAAATATTGGTGGTTCTTAAGAATTCCTTGAGTAAAAAGCTCAGAAAACTTTATTAAAGGACAGTTTTGAAAAGAAATTACAGCCTTCCTAGGCACAAAACTGTGCCAGCATAGCAATCTTAGCAACAATTGTGTGGCCTAGGTATCAACTAGGTCATAATATTATTTAAAACAAGGTAATAACCATCAGAGACGAGATCTAGACCAACCACCTTGCTAAATCCTTGCATTCCTATAGCACTACACCAGGGCTGTTGAAAACAGAAGAGATAAGAAATGTAGCCTTTTTGACTCTGTGTCATCCAAGAGCTACTCCAACCAGTAAGTCAGCAGTTTTCCAAATGCTGGTGTTATTACTGCAATACAACAGAGCTAAAACATACACCCAGGATGTTCTACATATGGACATATCTAAGGACACTCTCAGCCCCATGGAAAACTTTCACACATGTTTGTGTCTAAATGTATAAACTGGATTTTTATGTACAGACTTGCCATTCATATGGTAAAAGTCTACAAAGAAAGACATCTATGGTTTGCATGAGCTCAGTGTTGCTCAAAAACAAACTCTCATTCAGGCAAAAAATGTCAGCTTTAAAATTTTGTTTCCTGAAAATGTTAATTTATACCCTCCCTCTGTTAATTCATACATTTGCATCAGTTGTCGACACTGAGCTGATAAAAAATCTCTGCAAAGTTATCAAGTGGATCTTTTTCCAGATTCTGTCTGAGCTCTGCAGTCAAGCCAGCCAAGGAAGCATTTGTAACTGGAGAAATGCAGCCAGCCTTGCAGGAGAAATGACTAATTCACATACTGTATCAGTGAGCTCTTGCCTCACCAATATAATCTGTGCTAAGTAACTAAAATAAATAGAAGATAATACTGTGGGTAATATTGAGGGGGTTCTGTTTGGCCAGTCAAGGTCTTTCTGAACTTATTGCCAAGTGTTAGGAAATACGTTTAAATTAAGAACATTTTTATATTGAAAGAATGCACACAGTTTAAACTGATGCGTTTCTCTTTAAGAAGGTGACCAGTCTCATCTGAAGACAGTCTAAACACTGTATTATGTGACATTCAAGAGGTTTGAGGAATCATATGAGACAGTAAATGATGCAGTAAAATTGTGTTCTTGCGCTTCTTTTTTTTTTTGTTAAATTCCTACAAAATCGTACTTCTAATGCAACAATCGCTTTGTCATGAATAGGGCCCTTTGTCATTTGTTAGCTGACCCATCTCTGCTGTTGCAAAAATCAAAAGGGAATTGATTTTGATGAACTGACATGCAGCTTTAGGGTAACACAACCACCAGATGAACAAAAAGCCTGCTTTACCACCAGTAGGCGGATCAATACTGTACCTGTCAGGTATGCGTGGTTATAATAAAAGAAGAAGAAGAAAAAAATTCCAAAGCTACACTCCTCTTAAAATATGAGACCTCCATTGTGTCTTGTATTCATATGGGGTTTTACTGGTCTCCTCATCAGGTAGTTTCATGCCTTAAAAAAGGAGAACTCTGACCTACAGCAATGCATATATATATATATATATGCATGTCTGGTCAATAAACCTTGAAGACATACTCCTCACATTTAACCTTGGATGTTTCACTCTCCTGTGGACAATGCACATGAATAAGCAGAGAAGATAATTCCTGTATTCAGACGGGCCTGTGCTCATTAAGAGGTGTAGCATTATTCACTACACAAACCACAAGTCAGTACAGGAGAACAAGTGTAAAAAAATAAAAGACTTTAACATTATATGTGATAACTGTTGCTTCTGCTAATTTCAGCAATTGCATTTAGATTGGACATCTCATTAATTCTACGTCTTCTATTTCAAAACAGATAGAAAACTATTATTATTCTGCAAATACAAAATTCAGGAAGCAAGCGGCTCTGCAGCTTGCTTGTAACCTGCCTGCCAGATTTGCCTCTCATTTGCGATGGAAGTGGCCACCTTAACTGTTAAAACTAGGTGGACTGGTTGATCATATTGTAAACACAAGTTATGATGTACTTATGCATGTCATGTTGTAGGATCGAATTTTTGGTTGTGTCACAATGATACCATATTCTGTATCAGCTGCATACAGTTTTAAACATTTCTAGGAAAATGTCTTCTAAATGTTAAAAAAGATATGTAGGTGTCAGGGCAAAGTAAAAAAAAAAGCTCTTAGAGTGGTATATAAACAGAGGTGCTGGAAATAAAGCATATATTCATTATGGGAGCATTAGGGGAACAAGTAATCAAAATGAGAGCGCTCTTTCACATGATGCTGACAGAGGGGAGGCGGTCCTATCATCTTTACTCACATGAAAGTCTTCATTTACATTAAAGGAAGGAACCAACTGAACAAAGACTTTTGGATTGGGTCGGGAAGACCGACCATAGCCCCATTCACTTGACTGCTGCACTACCTTCCAGGAAAAAGAAGATAAACTCACTTAAGTTCCCATCAGTTTGTGCCCTTCGTATATCTTAAATCACTTGTCTACTCTATGTGAAAATAACAAGTTTATCTTAATAAAATTAAGTAGCAAGCAAATTCTTTCCACATGTTTCGTTAATGGGATATTAATGGTTATTATTTAAAAAAAAGAAACAACAAAAAAACCAAAAATCACCAAAAAAACCCCACAGAACAAAAATAGACATGTTCCTAATGATCCAATTTACTTTTTTTTTTACTTTTCTAGAAATCAGTTACCTATTTGTACTTAGATGTGTTCATTTATGTCTCATGAATGTTAAAGACATGCATGTACTAGTATGTTGGCATGTGAAAAACCTTGGTACACTAGTGTGTAAAAACTTGATAGGATGCATGAGAATGAGCAGCAGTTATTTTTACTTTGTAAGAAAGGCTCTCAAACATATCACGGAAGCTCTAACACTTAACCATTATTTCTGATTTATTATTCAACAGGGGAGAGCATAGGCTTGTTAAAGGTCTCTCCAGTTACATAGATATGTCTTCACTCCTTGTGAATGCTTCACATATTTTCCTATGTGAATTAACATCATCTGCTGTAAATCACATAATCTAATTCTGTATTTGTCTGAGAGACCAGAATTGCTCTGAAACATTTTTTTTTAGTTCTCTCAGAGCTATGTGATATGCCTTTAAAGAATTACCTTGTTATGGAGAATATATGCCAAAGAGACTGGACCCCAATTCCTTTTCTTTTCATACCCAGCATTGAACTTCTTTTATGCTTCTATTAAAAATACTCTTGGGTAAATTAGACACAAAAAGCTGTGATTAAGGAATATTACAACGGTGACAGAAACAGAGAAATCAACAGTTAAAGCTCCCATTAATGGATGCACCTACTTCACAAAGGTGTGTTATTTTATATATCAATGGGATACGGGTGACAAAGTAGAATATGTTTTTCTTGAATTTTTTAACCTATGGATATTTGAGATACTTACACAGCTGAATGGGTCACCTTGCTGAAGCAAATCTGTTGATTTCTAAGAATAACAAAAGCTATACCCAGACCCAATTCTGCTCTGAACAGGTCTGCTCACAAAAAAATTAAATGTCTTTGATGCTTTTCGTGAACCCTAAAGGCTACACAATGGTTTAGGTGCAGCGGAACCTCACGTAAGGACACATTTAACTTCATAACATGGATGTTTTACAGAGAGACCCTTTATCAAATCTGTCTGATCTTGCCAGTTTTTGAGCAGTCAGCCACTAAATGCAACTGCAGGAAGCTGTCTTAGCAGATGTCAAGCTGGATGATGAACGATATCTAAGAAATTACAGTCTTCAGTGCCATCTTGGAGTGTGGTTAGAAAGAAATACTTCACCTATACTTTCTGTCAAAAATGTCTCAAGTAAAGGAGCAGTGTGCATCACCTCTGTTAAAGGAGCTTCCAATTTCTAAACAAAAAGTGTGAAGTGAGAAATCCCTTTTCTTAAAGTAATAATAACTGAAAATTGCCATTGGCTGCTTTCATGACTCCTGACTGAACAGTTTAAACCAGGAACTGTACTGCAATCCTTGAGAGCATTCAGTGTTTCTCTTTAGCCTTTTAGCACAACAATCATTACCCAGTTCCACTTTTAGATGTATTTTTATCTTGTTCTCTATCCTCTATGAACTTCTCCCTGTCTTGAAATGGTAGCTATTAACTCAGAAGGGTCTTGGATTCACTTCTGTGGCCTATTCAACTCTCTTGGATTTTAGTGTTTATCCTGGAGGACTGGTAGGCTATAAGATTATATATTGACATCCACTTATCTAGATTTAACACAGAAAAGTACAACTCCTACTGATTTTCTGGGTATCGGATACCAGGCTCTCACCACTTCAGGGGATAAAGAGGGTAGAAAGGGCTGGTCCGAGACCTTGAAGACAGCTTACTGCATGGATCTGCTGAAGCTCCCTGTTGATGGTTAGGCTGTTCAATGGCTTTCACTGAGCAGACTGGCAACCCTAGCTTGGGAAATAGGAGAAGATAAGCCTGATACTGCTCTGCAGCTCTGGAGTGAGCAGAGACTGGCTCCAAAAGGAACATCTTTCCACCTTCCATGCCAAAGCAAACAGCTGCAGAGGAAAACTAAAAGCTTATTGTAATCAGTCAGTACTAGAGGAAAGTTAATTTCAAGATAAAATGGCTAAGTAAAACAGATATTTAACTAGTCTGTTCACAACCAAGTTATCTACTTGAATGGAGACCTAGACTCATCAGTTTGGAATGTTTCTCAGTCAAACAGGAGAGGCTTACTTGGTTTTTATATCATGTAATGGGAGCTTGAGTGCTGTATACAAGCATCTCACTTGGTTTATTTTTAGAGCTGGTTTACAGAAGGCTGAATTTATTGGTGTGTCTCAATAACTGACTGCTTTGAATTCCAACCATCTGCATTTCCACCTAAAATGCTTATCACTTTGGAATTAATCTGTAGCAAGTACTACTGCCTTAAGCCTATTACATTTTATTAACCATTTACAATATATCATTAAATCTTAATATAAAGAGTGGCAACTTTCATTCTCTTTAAGGTAAGTAAAAATTAAACTGAATAACTGAGAACGGAAATTAAATCCTGCTTTCCTCAGGCAAATACTTTTCCATTTCCCAGGCAGCTGAATTTTGTCTTTATTTTGGTAAGAAGTTGGAGTCCAAAGTCATCTTGCCTTAACTTTGTGTGCTTATCTGAGGCAGACAAATTAGAGCCTAGTTGTCCTTCACTCTTTACTCAATGGAGAGAAGTGACAAAGCTTCTCATAGACTTGCCACATATTCATTCATTATTACTATTTTTTCATTATTAAGTTTACAACAATACATTACAACATTATGGAGACTGTCAGATAAGAATACTCTTCCATGGCTGAGTTTTCTGAGTAAAACAAAATGCATAGGTTTAGGTTAACTAAATAACTAAAACATCCCTGTCCTATCAACACTGTTTCCAGCACAAATCTAAAGTATTGCCCCATACTAGGTACTATGATGAAAATTAACTATCCCAGACAAAACCAGAACATAAAATTATTACAGAAACTATTCAATAAGGTCTAAGATGAGATACTCTGAATGCAGTAGTCTGGGATACGTTCCGATGTAAAGTTTTTCAAATGTTCTCAAAAGCACAACTTCAGTGCCAAAGACTAGATAAAATTAAACACAACTGATATCCTCACATCATAGCATGTTCATCTTGAACATGAGTCATTAGTTTTTGCAGTGAAGAACCACCAAATACTGGGCTACACAAGCAAGAGCACAACCCACAGGTCAAGAGAGTGATCCATCCCTTCTACTCAGCACTAGTGAGACCACATTTGGAGCACTCTGTCCAGTTTTGGGCTCTCCAGTAGAAGAATAATGCTGACATAAATTTCAGCACAGAGCCACCAAGATCGTCAGGAAGCTGGAGCACATGATGTACAAGGAGAAACTAAAGGAGCAGGTTTGCTCACCTTTAGGATGATGAAGGTAAGCAGACGCCTTATTGCTATCTACAATGGCCTAATTGAAGGGTGTAGAGAAGATTTGAGTCTTTTCTCAAAGGTGCACAGTGACAAGAGGGAACAGACACAAGTTGGAATATGGGACTTTCAGATTTCCTCTAAATTATGAAAAATTTTACTATTATTTATATTATGAAAGAGATCAAGCAAATGGAACAGGAACCCAGACAGTTTGTGGAGATTGTTGCAGATATCCAAAACTTGACTTGTCTGTACCAGTCCCTGATGGATCTAAAGTCCTGCTTTGAGCAGGTCTCTTCCAACCTGAATTACTCTATAATTCAGCAATTAAAATAAAAAATATTTTCTTCATTTCTAGAACAAATATGTAAAAAGAGACAAAAGATTCCCTTAGGTAACTGAGCCTAGCAATATGAAAGCCTATGTCCAGACACACTTCTGGCAATTCTGTCTGTTGTCAGCAGAGGAGAAAGGCTCTGAAACCTCAGATGACCAGACTATGCGTTAAAGTAACAAGGTAAAAGATAAAATAAAAAAGGGAAAGGAAAATGGAGACAGAAGCATAAAAGGGAGGATGACGAGACTATAATTTAAAAAGCCACTCCTACTGGTATGGAAATAGGTGAGGGTGGGGCAGGTAGAGATAAAAATTTCTATTTTTGTAAGTTAACTCAGTGTGTCCAAGAGCAACATCGTTTCCAAGTGCAGGAGGGAACAGTGAAAGCTGCACAGTGTCACAGTGTTGGGGTGCTTGTGTTGTGAAGCAGAGACACTGCTGCCTCCAGGAACAAAGCAACAAGAGCTGCGCTCAGCTGCACTCCAGCATACCTTTCTTGCCATGCGTGTCCTACAGTGTCCTTTCAAGTCACCAGCATAGTCCTGAGAGGTACAAAGGGTCATGACTTCTTCAGACTATAATTGCAAATATTTTAAGACGCTCTCCAAATATTGCAGAAATATTTTGCCCTTATATCACGGTGCTATACATATTTTTCTACTTAGCAAGTGCACATTGGGGTTTTCTTTTTGTCCCTTTCTCTCTATAGTCACCCAGATACTGAATTTTTCTCCCTGCTGAGTGGAACAATGAGATTTTTTTTACCATTATTTCAAATGTTTTTCACAAGCTTGATTCAAAAAGGGATAATTCCCCACTATATTTTCGGTCTGATTATCAGATGATGATGGACAATGGATTGACAAGAGTCATTCAAGAAGATGCAAGCTCTTGTGTATAACAGCCACTGCAATTATCAGACACTACTAAACTATTATTGATCCTGTTCACATTGGGTGATAACTGAGCATTTTCCACTTATTTAAAGTGCTGTTAGCCAGAAACTCCCATCAATGACAAGCAGTAGATGAATTTCTTCAAACATGGTTCAATAAATAATAGCACATATAGAAGGTTCATAGTTCCTTAATCTCAGTGAAACAACTAACTCTGAAGCATGAATATAGCATCCAGTTGTTGCTAAATAGTTGATTACAATAAAACAGGAACCTCCACAAGGTCATTTAATATGTAACCCAAGTATCACTGACAGAATAATTGTAATGCTCCAGAAAATAGGAAAAAAAAAAAGAAAGAAAAAAAGGCAGTTGCCTCATATAGCTTCAATAATATCAAGAAGAAAAAAAAAAAACACAACCTGTACAGATCAAAAAAGTGGACTTTTCCCCATAACACCATGGGGCAGATCTCATTGTCTTAATCGCTAAAGCAAGGTTTCTTATATATAATTGTATTATTTCAAAGATATGTAAATCTGTGCTTAATATTAGACTGCTACATTTTGATAGAACTATAATCACAGCAAAAGTGGTCCTTATCAGTGAAATTCATATTACTTTCATTTTATTCTCTTTAATAATGGGGACATACAGGATGGGATCTGATATTCAGTGTATTATATTTCTCAAGCAGGGCCAGTGGAAACATAGCAGTGGACTACATGCAAAACTGGCTATTAAGGATATTAACTAGTAATTGCTTAGTGTAATCTCCCTAAATAATCAGTAATTAAAAAAATAAATAAAACAGCTGACCATTGTGATTTAAGGTCAGATTAAAATTGACCAAAAAAGTCAATTGGAATAGCTTTAATTATTTATGGTGTTGTATTTTCCTTCAACAGAATTGTTTTATATTTTAGTGAGGTTGAAACCAATCATTTGTAGCAACAATGGCAGTTCCTTTATTGGCTGAACAAGTAATGCACAGGATTTCGGGTCAAAAATATCCTTTCTTGATTCAATCAATCTGTTAACAAGTCAGGCTGCTGTTGATCCTCTACCATCACACCAGAAAGCCTCACCAGTAGTACGTGTAGAGTCTGAATGAACAGATCTGGTGAGAGACCCAGCTTCTTTCTCAGCTACTTTTAGAGTTGAACCTTTCCATCTTATGCCCAATGGGAGGGAAATAGTGTACAGATTACGTGTTTGCCAGTCTACAGCTGATGATGACAGTCAGCACAAGACTCACCTTTGCTTTGCCGGGATCCAGCAACACGGGAATTAGTCTGGAAAGGGTGACTACAGGTCTTCAAAGAGTCCAGCTCCTGTTCCTCTTGATAAGTGTAACGGAGAGGCAGGGCAGACCTCCCAGCACTTTCAGCATTAGTGGGTGTTGTTGCGAAAACAGGGAGAATAAATCTGG